>NC_141025.1:13702500-13937500 GCF_052040795.2 Danio rerio
GAAATTTAAATAAGTTGTCAAGTCAATGATTCTTGTTCTAAGTGTGCCTTACAGTTATACCTGATATTTTGTTTTTCTGTGACAGTGCTCAGCAAATACAAGTACACCCCTCACAAATCTCTCTATTGAATTCATATTTTTAATAGGAAGCTATACAATATTTTATTTGTGCATATACATTAGATTAGTCAGTACTGAAGCCAAATCTGGAGCTTATCTAAATAACTTACAAAAATTGTAAAAACTAGTTGAAATTTTGCTGGTTGTATTTTGTTTTTTGCTATATTTTGCTTGAATTTAATTGTATTATCTTTCAATTTCTAAATTTGTTTGGTGACTAAAATATTATTTTAATAAATATATCTGTTTAATAAATCTGATTGTTTAAATGCACCAAAATACATTTCCTATATTCACTGAGAAATGGATCAAAATATTCATTTTCAAAATGGGCTGTACTCTATTATGGTGAGCACTGTACATTGCAATATGAATATAATTTCACAAAAGGAATATTTTGAAAAAACTGACAATTTTATATTGATTGTGATGATTTTGTAGGGCAGTTCATTTGCATAAAATATTCACAATTTTACAATTATACAAACTAACACACACACACACACACACACACACACACACACACACACACACACACACACACACTAATTGTATTTAAAGCACAGTAAAAAACAAAAGAACAAAGATAATCATGAAATGAGCAACACTATGTAGGTTTTAGTAGAGTCTAACAGTATTGAGATAAATTACCTAATCAATTTTAAAATTGTCTTCTTTTTATAAATATGACTCGTATATTATTTTTCAATGTTCTATAATTTATATATGTTTTATTTATAAAGATATGAACCCAATCAATTGAATTAAATAATTAAAGCAATAAAATAATTAAACTATTTGTGTCAAATAGTTTAAATTAAAAAAAACATTAAAATTAAAATCTCTTGAGATCCTGCGATGTGACTAGTGCAGATTTGCACATTGCGATATTGGTGCTGAAATGATATATTGTACAGCCCTACTCAAAGTAATTTTTAGACATTAACTATTGTTCCACTGAATGGCATTTTGGTAACCGTCTTATAATATTTATTTTTTTGTGATTAGAAAACAAAACTTTTAAAAATGTATTTCATACTTTTGAGCAGTATTGTTCTGTATGTAATGATGTTGGTTTTCCTGTCGCTCTCTACTTTGATTGATTGCACCATATGTGGTCTTGTTTTCTGCCCTTTACTGTTGATATTGCTGTTGATTTTGCCTCTGAAATAAGCCTTTTGTGATCTTGTTTATAGAAATCCCACAAGCCAATTTCAGACGCTTGCCCTTTGATCATTGCAGGTGAGTTTTATGCATAACATTTCTTTCATGTTGGACAGACACAAGTTCTTTGTGTTTCTTCTGGTCAGAGATTTTCGTCTAGTAAAAAAAAGTCTGCTTTCTTAACTGATCATGTAAAGCAGGGGTCACCAATCTCGGTCCTGGAGGGCCGGTGTCCCTGCAGGATTTAGCTCCAACTTGCCTCAACACACCTGCCTGGATGTTTCAAGTATACCAAGTAAGACCTTGATTAGCTTGTTCAGGTGTGTTTGATTAGGGTTGGAGCTAAAATCTCCAGGACACCGGCCCTCCAGGAACAAGTTTGGTGATCAATGATGTAGAACTTCAAATGCTAGGTTCTGCTAGTTAAATAAAGCAATCTGCCACAAGACAGCATTTTACAAATCTTGAATGCATAAAAGATTAACTGTTTTAAAGGATGAACTGTTGTAAAACTGCCAGTGAATTATTCAAAACCAGATCACCTGCTTTAATAACCTATACAGTTGTGTGGACAAATTGTTTGCTACTTTACTGATTTCTTTTTTTTTTTTTTTTTTGCTTGTTTGTTCCTTTTAAATGTTTCGGGTTATCAAACAAATTTAAATATTAGTCAAAGATAATACAAGTAAACATATGCGGTTTTTATTAAGACAAAACTACAGCTAGCCTGGTGTGGAAAAAGTGTTTGTCCCCCTGTTAAAGAGCCCATATTATGGGTTTTTGAAAATTCCCCTCCATGTAGTGTGTAACACAGCTCTAAGTGAAGTGAAGTATCCAGCTAAGGCTTAAATCTGTAAGAATACAGTGTTTAAAACTGTTGATTCATCTATAAAAGAGTCGAATCATAGTGCTTCAAACGAGTCGCCTTGATACCGACTCATTAGGTGTTTCGCCATGACGTACGAACGAAACAAAGTTTTTCACGTGCACGCGCAAACCCGGGAGATTTCAAACCTGAGGCCCCGCCCTCTGACGCAGTAACCCAGACACACACACACACACACCCACAAACACACGCACACCCACAAACACACGCACACAAACATGCCGGTCGATTGAAGTCACACTGCAGATGGATATATTGAGTCTCTACCCAAAGATGAAACATCAGCATTATAACCAAGCAGTTGGAAACTTCTGGAAGCTACATGCTACAAAGAATACTTCATCTGAGTTTGTTAAAGGAAGGATCAGTAAAGAGTAACTGATGGACGTCAGGATGGGTTTCTTCCATTTCTCAAGTGTAAGTACGTGCGGTTAAAGTTGTTGCCTCGTTTACTCGAGCTTGCAAATGTATTTAGTTGTGATTTGTTACTTGTAACCGCGTGTACTGTATCAGGTTAACTGGATATATTATCTTATCGCGTGCAAAGTCACGTTAAAAACGCGACGCGTGCTGTTTGTTTATGGAGCTCCGTGCTAGAGTTCTGCTCCCGCGATTTATTCGGAAATGTATTCCCGCGCCGCAGAAATCTGGCGCGGGGAGAGAGAGAGAGAGAGCGAGAGAGAGAGCGAACGAACGAACGAGCTTTGTGTACTTTGTGCTGTGTGTGTGTTTTTATACAGACAGCTTGGCTGTCTGGACTGTATACTGGGTGATATTTGGTTGTGTTCTCCGCTCTAGCGGGACCGGGCGCGGCGGGCAGAAAACGGAGCGGGTTCTCAGGCTAAAACCTGGCGGGTGCGGGCTGAAGCGGGAGCGTTGTCATCCGGAGGTGTGTGTGTGTTTTTGTGTGTGTGTGGTATGGCGAGTACACGACTGTCTCCTTCGTTCGGTTATCCGTGGCACTATCCACTGGCCATAGTGTGGCAGCTAAAGTCCACGCCTACACTATCGAGCGTGTATGAACTGTGATTACTTTTTAAAATGCTGATTAGCTATTGGCCATTTCCCTCTCTGACTGAAGGCAGTCGACCAATCGCGACAGACTGTCATCGGTCCAATCAGCGCAGATTAGCTCCACGCTAAGGAGGGGTTTGGGAACAAATGAATCACTGGACGATTCATACAGGAGTCGCTGGGATAATTAGCTAAAAATAAATGCAGATTATAAGACCATGAAAGTGTTTTTTGACCTTGCATGCATATTAGACTGTTGTTGGAGACCCTTACAACCAGGATATGACCCTATTTCATGTATAATATGGGCTCTTTAAAGCAACTTAACTCTGGTTTATCACAAGTCCATTTTCTCTTGCTACACCCAGGCCTGACTACTCCCACACCTAAGAAATCGTTTAAATAAGTGTTTCCTGACAAAGCGAAGTTAACCAAAAGATCTTCAAAAGCTAGACATCATGCTAAGATCCAAAGAAATTCAAAAACATATGAGAAAGAAAATAACTGAAATCTGGAAACTGGTTATAAAGCCATTTCCAAAGCTTTGTGACATGTTATCTCATAGCACAAATAGGCATGTTTTGAGGTTTTGAAATGTGTTGTTCCTCTGACATTTCATCAGAAGTTTAGGAGATTGTTTAAAAAACTTGTTTGGTTACATTGTTTGCAAATTCGTTTGTTGGCTCAGAAGTCACACTTAAGCTTAAAGCCATGTTCACACAAACATGGGTATTTTCAAAATCACTCTTTTTTTTCTATGCAGTTTCACTGTTTGTCCACTTGAAAACACAGTATCAGATGACTGAAACCGAATCTTTCTGAAAGTCTGGCCAGAATGAAGAGTTTTTTAAATGTCATGTGAACGCTACAACCAAAGTTTTTGCCTCATGATGTCAGTGTGGGTGATGTTTTCTCCTTTCTGATTGGCCAAGATTGCTGAGTCCACACCAAATGCAGAAGAAGCGAATGTGATGCACATTCGTGTCAAACATATCAAGTATTTTGCCCACAGGACGGTAATCCGCCTCTGTTCTGGAGTCATTATGTCCACCTGTTGGTTCGGCATGCCCTTAACATGCATTACAGTGCGTTTTTTGCATTATCATGTGGACAGATTTATTTTTTTTGTGGACAAGGCCTAAGTGTAATGCTGTATGCTTGGATTTTTCAATCTTAATGTTTGTCTCTTATCCCTCTCATAGTTTGTCTCTTCAGCCCTTTGAGTATCCCATGTGCACAGTGGATGGGGTGGTTTTTGACCTAATGTGAGTATGTTACTCTCATCATCAGTATAATGAGATATTTTACTCGGCCATTATTTTTGTTCATGACTTTATAGTTGATTGTTTATTATTATGTACTTATCGTAGGTTTAGTTATTGTTATATACACTACCTTTGGGTGAGAAATTGTTATTGAGAAATTGTAATTCAGCAGAATCATATTTAATGTTTTTAGTAGTGCTAGGCAAAGATTAAACATGATTAATTGCATCCAAAATAAAAGTTTGTTTTCACATAAAATATGTTGGTGTGTTCTATATATCTCTAGATAGATAGATAGATAGATAGATAGATAGATAGACAGACAGATAGATAGATAATGTAAATTTAATACACCATGCATTACTTTTTTTGCATAGATATTTATATATATGCATGCGTGTATTTTTATATATATAATAATTATACACAGCATAAACGCATACATGGTCAAAACAAACTTTTATTTTTATTTAATTGTTGTCCAGCACTAGTTTTTTTTTTTTTTTTGTCTACATTTTAGTTTTTTTTGGGTTTGTTTTCTGAAGTTGTTGTCATTATGTCATATATGTCATAAATTTTTCATGTTGCAAAAAAAATCAAACAAACAAAAACAAACAAAACAAACAAACAAACAAACTTAAATTCATCAGATGCAATAATGTAAAAATCTGTTTCTCATTTATGACTCTGGACTACAAATCCATCAGTCTTTAGTTGCATGGATGTATTTGTAAAGTTGACAACAATACACTGAATGAGTCAAAATAAATTTTCTTTTATGCCATAAAGTATTAAAATATTAAATAAACAAATGTTCAATTTATTTTGTAAACTTCCTACCATGAATATATCTAAACTAAATTTTGATTATTAATATGAATAGCTAAGAACTTCATTTAAGAATTTTCTCAATATTTAGATGTTTGGAACCCTTTGGATTCTAGATTTTCATATAGTTGTTTCTCAGCTAAATAGAAAACTTTTATATGAAAAAACAAAACAATAAACTGACCTTTATAACTGATTTTTGTGGTCCAGGGTCAGATCTTTGTATCAATTTTGCAATAGTTTTAACATTAATGACAATAATAAGAAATGTTTTTAGGGTTCTTGTTTATTTGTGACATGGAAGACTTAATTGCTGATGCTGAAACCTCAGCTTTGAACTACAAAATTAAATGACACTTTATTTCTTTTGAATTTTTAAAATGATAGTAATATGAACAATATTATCGTTTTATCATGTTTCATGTAAAATATGCTGTGATGAAAATTTCTGGTTTAAACTACACTAGAAAATCTAAAACACACAACATAACAGAAGTATTGTTATTATTGTACATGGTGTTATGATGATGCTTGAAAAAATAGCATTTGTTTTCTTTTTAGGAGCATAGTGCCTTGGATTAAGAGATTTGGCACCAACCCCATAACTGGAGAGGTATTTCATTTTTAATGTTTATAATATATTGATTATTTGACACTGACATTTCAAAATGCACTTAAGACATGAAATTGGTCAAAAATCTCACGTGGATTAAACCACTAGAGGGCATCAGACTCCATCAGGAGAAGCAAAACACAAAGTCTGACGACCATTAAAACTGCAGCGTGGTCAACTCAATGCTGAAAGCGAAGCATCCAATGTTTTAACCTATAAACTGTGCTTTATTCAATTTTATAAGAGAAGTGTTAGGTGATGCTTTCTAAGAAAACTTTTAACCCTTTGTAATAAACATGTTGCCCGTGTATACAGATCTCAATTATACCGAATATCATGGTGCTTGTTAAAAAGACCTAAAAATCCAGAGACTTCCTGTTATTTTTTTGGTGTTGTCACGAGTCATGGATTCAAGAGAAATCACGGTAAATTTACGGATGGTATATATGATATATATATATATGAATATGTATTTTTATATACAGTATATATTGTTATATAAACTTCCATTCATGTAAAATGTGTGCTGCGCACTTTTGAGAATACTGAACTAAAACTTGACTTCACAAAATTACGTCACAAATCAAATCAGAATGTCTTTCAGAAAAATCACAATTATATAATTTTGTTCGTTCACACAATGCTCTTAGGCTTTTATTGAGCAGCTTTATACAGTTTTGTGAAAAACAAGGTGAACATGGATCACTTTGAGGTTGTTTTCCAATTGTGTTTAACAAACAATACCTTGAATAAGAAAATCAAATGCTCCTAAAACAGCACGACAAGTCAAAAGTGCACGAAATAGTACAAACATTATAAATAAATCTAGAATGCACAGGTCATTGTTTGCTGTTTATGCCTGGTTTGTTGGCACTCTTTATTTGCATTTGATTTATTTATCAGTTTGCGTTTCCAATGCTGGTTTGAGCATTTAATCTTTCATTAAACTATTACAGGTTTTTACTGAGTTGATCATGAAAATTAAATATCAAATATAGTCGAGCATTTGATTTCTCATTTGAGAATGCATTTTGCTTTCTTATTTGATAGTTTGAGTATTTGTTTATCATTTGATTGCTTCTTTTGATAGTTTGATTAATTATTTAATCTTATTAGTAGATTTATTGTTTGCTAGTTTGAGCATTTATCATTGAACTATCACAGATTTACACTAAGTTGATCAAGCAAATTAAATATCAAATATAGTCGAGCATTTGATTTCTCATTTGAGAATGCATATTGATTTCTTATTTAATAGTTTGAGTATTTGATTTATCATTTGAGTGCTTCTTTTGATAGTTTGTTTTATTATTTGATATTTAATTTTGTTTTTGTTTTTGTTTAATAATTTTGTTTTGTTTTGAAAAAAGCTTCCATAATATTAATATTAAATTGTATCTACAAGTTATTGTGGGTGTGTTTTCTTAATTTGCTCTGTTGACCAGCATTACTGTTAATTAACCTTTTGAAAATAATTTTTGATAATCGAATTAGAGGCATTAGTTAAAATAAAGGTAAAAGGTTACATGAAAAGCTTAACCATAACTACACTGAATTAAATATAAATAAAAAGTTGAATGGGGGAAAAAAAACATGGCAAAATTTGAAATGTAGAAACCAAATCCAAAATATCAATGCTTATCATTGTAGCACCGTCTAGAAACCACATATCAAAACTCTAAAAATACAAACTATTAACACAACCAAAAGCCGTTCATAATTATAATGTCATTGCCTATTTTCCAAAATGTGGGCAATTTTGGATTTGATTTTGCATTTTGAAGAGCAGTCAAGCTTTGTGTCGCTTTGAGAGGGAAAATACTCTATTACTGTATGCATCTAGAAGTCACGATTGAGACTATATGAAGATATTGCCAGTCCCGCTGTGTGCCAGGAGTGGATGTGGGTGTAAATTGCTGTATAATCAGTTCACTGGACGCACGTCGCTGCACTTATAATTTATTGAAACGGGAGTTCTAGGATCTCTGCGTCTGCATGTATAATCAGTTAGCACTAGTATGTACCACTGTGTACACAATGACTTACTCAGATGTAAAGCAGCATGTATTGTACTTTCTTGCTTCAGCCTCCATCGAAGCACATGGCTGTCCGCTGTAATTTGTCTTTACATCTTCATAAGTGCTTCTGAGTGAGTGCAAGTCTGGACATGCCTTTGTGATGGTGTGTGTGTGGGTTTTTGTACACACAGTTGGACTGTTATCTGAAGTATTCATGATTGATTTGTTTCGGTAGATGGAAAAGAGTACTGAATATGTCGAGGGGTAATAGGAGAAACAGATTCTGCGTGTGTGTGTGTGTGTGTGTGTGTGTGTGTGTGTGTGTGTGTGTGTGTGTGTGTAATGTTGACCTTTATTTAGATCTTTTGGACATGTCAAGACTTGTTCTTCTGTGCAGACATCATGTTCTCATGTGTTCTGCTCTGTTTCTGTATTTTAATGGTTAGTAGTGAAGCATGTTGAAGGTTGTGTTGTTTTTTTAAAGATACAATGCATTGGTGAAAGGGTTAGTTAACCCCAAAATTTGAATTATCTACTTACCATATTTTCTGCACCATAAGGCGCACTGGATTAAAAGACTCAGTCTCAATTACGTGGTCTATTTCTGTACTTAACCCATATATAAGGTGCACCATATTATAAGGCGCATGCTAAAACATACGGTCTAAAGGTAACGAAAGCAAAACAGTGCGTTAAGTTGAACTTTATCATACTATTTAACAATACACTCACATTTTTTTTATCAATCTTCTTTCACAAATCCATCAAAGCCCTCATCTTCTGTCTGAATGGAACAGCTGGGCAATTTCGCCATCAAACATGCTGGGTTACCTCTCACCATTGTCGGAATCAGTCTCGTTGCCAGGTGGCTGTTCAGTAACGATGCCGGCTTTCGCAAAAAAGCAGCAGATACCTTAACCCAGTCATCCACGGCACTGCCTACCAGTCTTAGCAAAGGTGTGTTCGGCGTCTGTCATCCATCACTCCCACGTCAATCTAGCGGAGCGCTTACCAAAGTCACACAACACCATTTTTACAGATTTTGGAACTCGGTGCACACATAAGGCATACTGAATTATCAGGTGCACGACCAATTTTTGACAAAATTTTAAGGCTTTTATGTGCGCCTTATAGTGCGGGACTTCATTCACTTGTATGTTGTAAACCTAACCATTGACATCCATAGTAGAAAAACAAATGCTATGGATGTTAGCAGTTGCTGGTTTTCGACAATCATTCATTCATTTAATTTCCATCCTCTTGGTCCATTTATTCATCATGGGTCACCACAGCGGAATGAACCGCCAACTTATTCAGCATATGTTTTACACAGCGGATGCCCCTCCAGCTGCAACCCAGTACTGGAAAACATCCATACTCTCTCGCATTCACACACATACAACTTTTTGTAGTTCATCTATAGCGCATGTCTTTGGACTGTTGGGGAAACAGGAGCACCCGAAGGAAACCCATGGCAACACGGGGAGAACATGCAAACTCCACAGAGAAATGTCAACTGACCAAGCTAGGACTCAAACCAGCGACCTTCTTGCTGTGAGGCAACATTGCCAACCACTGAGCCATCGTGTCGCCCGGTTTTCGACAATCTTTAATATATTTTTTATTTGAGTCAGAGCAAACTATCCCTTTAAAATTTGCAATCCTCACCATTCAAAATTTAGAAGCCAAAAAGGATGTAATATTCACACTTTTCTTTACAAGTCATAATTTTAACCTTTTTACTTCATAAATACAACTTATGTCAGATTTTTTTATTATATGGAGCAAACAGAAGTCTTAAATGTGGAGGAAGATTTTTTTCTCTCTACATTTTTAAAAAGAAAAGAATAAGAAGACAATGCAGTATGTCACAGCATAGAGCTAATTCAGGAAACGCACAGCTAAATAGGTTGTTTTGTTGGCATTCTTTGGGAACCTGAAATCCAAATTGACCTAATTTATTTTTCCTAATAAAAGTATTTTACTGTACTAAGTTTATGAACACAATGCATAGTCATTTGTCAAAATATATAATGCATTTCTTCACCTGTTCTGCAGATTTAAATAAGGCTGTTGTGAGTGTTAAAAACAATATTATCAAGTAGGTAAAGATAAATATTTGTTTTCTAAATAGGGTACTTAATTTTTAAAAACTAATAAGCTTTTAAAAATATGTTTTATAAGCTCTGAGGTTGTTAGTCAGTTCTATTTGATTTAGCAGAAGCCATCTGTTTGCTTATTTAATTGCTTTTTACAATTTTATTTAACTGTGGAATTTGTGGTAAAAAGTGCATTACTAATGATGCCTTAAAATATCCCACCAATTAGAGAGTTGTGGTGAACAGATTGTGCCAAATATATAGTTTCTATTCATATAATATATGATATATCTGGGTGATCCTTGTCTTTCGTGCGGAGCACACTGAGTCCATTTCTTCCAAAAAATACCTGATATATTGATTCATCTGACCACAGTACAAGTTTCCACTGGGTTATGGTCCATTCCAGATGCCTTAGAGCCCAGAGAAGTTGACGGCGCTTCAGGACACTGTTAACATTGGGCTTCCTTTTGGCACAGTACAGTTTTAACTGGCATTTGTGAATGCAACTATGTATTGTCATCAGCAAATTTCTTTTTTGAACGCTTTTAGCCTTACTCTGCTTCATGCTACTATGATAATAACTGTTAAACACTTTAGTTTACCCATGATCGTGATTTCTGCGGCACTCTTGTAGGATGTAATAATGACCACAACTCTCATGATTCTACACTCAGTCATGCCATCATCGAATTATGCCTTTGTTGTGGATATGCATACTGTGGCTTTACATTTTTGTGTGCCATATCGATCAGGTGGTTTACAAACAGTTTTCTGTCTGAGATTAGCAATCAGATGTCCAGTGTGTTCAGCTACTGGGTTAACCAGAGAGGCAGAGGCTTAAAGAGAAATAATCCCGAGGGATGATGACTGTATCCTACACACATTTGAATCAGTGTGTCACTGGATCAGGGTGAGCTCCGGTTATATGTGTCCTGCAGGCAAAACAGTCCTCGGTCACCAACCGTAAAAGCCACTAGCAACAGAGTCAGTGACGTATGGTTTACTTATTACTGCTACATGAGTAATATGCTACATTCGCATTGAAAAAAAAACACTACAGTTCAAAAGTTTGAGGTCGGTAAGAATTTGCAGTGTTTGTACGAGTGCTGCAAATTCTTGAAAATGCTTGACTTTCATCCTAGGGTTTTCAAGGTTTGACAAGTGCTTATTTTGCGTCAAGAAACTGCTTGAATATGTAGTTGTTGCTTTCATAATAATGTTTGTTACTAAAGTATGAATAATTAACTATAAAATAGAATAAATCTTTTTGCTTTTGAATTTAATGAAAACAAAATACATAGAGATTGTTATTTCATTTGTCAAAAATGCATGAACTAAAAATAAATATTCATTTTAGATAAAAGATGACACATTTAAGATGCAAATAAATGACAGCAAAGAGAGAAAATGCTTGGGGAAAACATGCCATCAAAACTTGTCTTTAGAATACTATGTTAACTAATAATATCTGATATAATGCGATGAAGTATGTATATGTATTTTGTGCCACACTTTTAAAATGCTCTAAATCAGTGTTTCCCAACCCTGTTCCTGAAGGCACACTTAACAGTAAACATTTTAAACATCTTTCTAATCAAAAACGCCTGAATCAACATATCAGAACATAAGAGAGGTTAGACATCCAAAATATGTACTGTTGGTGTGCCTTCAGGAACAGGGTTAGGGAAACACTGCTTTAAATATTTGAAAATGCACCTGGAAAGTGCTTAAATTTTGTCTTTTGAAAAGGTGTAAGAACCCAATTTTTTTATGTTTCTGAAATCTCTTATTTTGAAAGACTTTTATGTTTTAATGAATTTATTATAATTTCTGATCAGTAAAATGTAATTCTTGGAAAAAAAACTTTCTGACTACAAAGGTTTAAGCTGGTACATACTTTTATATATCAATATTTACAAGCTGGAAACCCAAACTGTCAATGAAAAGGTGTAAGAACCCTTAACCCTTAGAACTGTGGTCGGGTGGAATGGGGGATTCTTATAAAACGAAGATAGAGCGGTAGGGAAAAAGTATCCATTTATTGTAAGCTTAGATCTGTCTGATTGGATTATTACTGATTACAAATAAGCAACCAGTCATGTTCAATCATATCATGTGCTCCTCTCGAAATTAGTTTATGAAATATCACTTGTTTGAAATCTGAATCTTTTTAAAAATGATTAACGCTTAACTGCAACTTTTGATGAATTAAATGTATCATTTCTGATCAATAACATTTCATTATTTAAAGAAAAAAAAAACTATACTCTGACCACAAAGATTTGAACAGTAGGGCACATTAATAAATATCAACCGGGCAACACTTACAAATAATTTGGAAAAGTGTAAGAATTTTAAGTGTTTTTGAAATCTCTTATATCCTAAAAGACTTTAATTTTATTTATTTTTATTATGTAGTACTTTTTTTCCCAAATGATTTTGAGGAAATAAAAAGTTTGAAACAACAGCATTTATTTGAGATCTAAACTTTGAATGAACAATGCTTAAAGGTGCGGTATGTAAGCTTGACACCCAGTAGTTGAACTAGGTATTGCACTCCTGGATAAAAACAAGTGGAAGCGCAGGTTGTCAGATTGAGGACCAACAGGAGCATGTCTGACGATGAGTTTTTGTCGCGGACGAAAATGAAGAGGGGTGGGGAGTCGCGGAAGAAAGTGAAGAGCGGGGGTGCGTGTGAGGAGGGGGATCGGCAAAATGAGGTGCCGGATGAGATTTCAGAGGTTCCAGATCCGACTTGTTCCGGTACAAATTAAGCCCTGTATAAACCTTACCACCTCATGAGTGAGTGTATATTCTGTGCTTCTGAACGGCTGTATTTAAATTTCTCTTGTGTTTGGTCTGGTTGAAACAGCCAAATTGCTTATCACTGTAAATGTCTTTGCGTAGCGTCTTAATAGGACATGGAGTTGCAATGTAACCTGCCCACCTAATGTTTGCGTTCGTAATATTTATATTACTTGCTAATTAATAACCACCTTATGTGGAACTCTGAATCTGCATCTCATTTCGGAATCTGGTACTGTCCACCGGAGATCGCATTTCAGTCATGAGTGCATACTTTGAGAGCCTTTCGGAATGAATGAATGAATGAATGAATGAATGAATGAAATATGCGGTTTTCCACCAAGGCAACCTGGGGGGGCTGAAATATAATTAGCTAAACTGGCATTCGTTTGGCATGTTTCTTAAATATCTGCAAACAAATTATGGTATTTTTATACTTCAGAAGAGTCAAAAACTTGTATACAGGTCATTTAACTCCCACACTGAAAAAATGATTTTAATTTAACAAACAAAAATAAATCACCAATGTTCGACTTAATTTAATTGGGCTACATTTAAACAAACAAAATGTATACAACTACTTGCCTTAAAAAAACTTTAGTAAATTTAAGGAATCATCTATGAATAATTTTTTTCAGGGCATTTGTGATGAATTTAATGTATTATTTCTGATCAATAAAACTACTTACCACAAAGGTTTGACATATAGTGTACATTACCATCACATATCAATAATTACGAGCTGAATAACTAGCCAGACAACTCTTAACATCACTTTTGCCAAGTTTCTTTTCTTTTTAAGCTGAAGTTTCCTTGTTGTTCTTTTATCTATGTGCAATTAGACACATGAATGACCTTTTTCAGATTTCTCTCAAACTATACTAGATTCCCATGACTAAGTGGTGTTTAAAATGAGTGCCAGTCTGTTTATGTATTGTCTTATCATCGCCCAAGCACGTCCCGAATGAATCAGTCAATTTATTCTAAGTAATTAAACACAATTAAACTTTTCCTGGGTGTGATTAAAGTATAATTGAAAATGTAGGTGTGTCTGAGAGCCAGTTTCACAGATATAGTCACTAACTCTCTCTCTTTCTGTTTTTAGAAGCTGGAGGCTAAATCCCTTATCAAGCTTAACTTCAGCAAAAACAATGAAGGTAAATATGTTTGTGTGTGCGCTCTTGATCCTCTTACCTGGCCTGCGTCAACAGCAATGTCTGTTAATGATGAGAGATAATGGTTAAAGTCCTCTTTTTTTCCCCTGTACTTTAGGAAAGTACCACTGTCCTGTGCTCTACACAGTCTTCACAAACAACTCCCACATCGTTGCTAACAAAGTCACAGGGAATGTTTTCTCTAATGAGGTAAAACAGCTACATTTTTATTTGTTGTATCATATTTTTATGCAGCAGAATGCATATAATTTTTACACATGGAGTTTTTGTTTTTTGTTTTTTTTTGTTCAGCAGTCAAGAATTATTATTAGTATTAATATTAATAATTAATATTATATATTTTTTTATTTTTTACTTTTTACCCATTACTCTGCATTTACCCATTACCCATTGCTCTGGACTAGTTTCGACAAAAATTAAAAATCACAAATGCAATAAAATAAAAATATATAATGCATATATTTTGAAAAAAAGGTTTTTATTGCATTTTTTATAGAAGTTCAACAGCATCCTCAAAATGAAAACAGTAAATTATTGCAATAGCAAAATTAATTATAGAAATATTTATCATTATTCAAATAGCTTTTTACATTTCAGCTATTATGTTTATTTTTTTATGATGTCTAAAACATCTAGTGTTTTTTTCTACTTTCATATAACAAAAATATAAATTTGAAAAGGAAAATACAGTGATCAGTGATTGTTTACATTCAAAACAGGGCCATAAAATTAGTCAATTTGACTCTCGCACTATACATATGAATCCCTTATACCTGTCACACTATCTATCAAAAGTCTTGTCCATTCCAGTTGTAAGAGCAATAAATAATAACTTGACTTCTAGTTGATCATTTGGAAGAAAGTACATTTTTCAGATGAATCATCTGTTGAACTGTATCCCAATCATCACAAATGCTACAGAGGACATTACCAGCATGAGGTATCAAGACATTTGTGCTGCCTGTTAAATTACAAACCACAGGAGAGGGTAAATCCTTCAGCAAGACAGCACTCCATCTCAGGTTCTTGAAAGCAAAGAAGGTCAAGGTGCTTGTTACGATCCTTGATGGCAATTTGTCTAGGGTATTAAAAGGAGTAACATAAAGATGACCAAGTCTAAACTGATGTTGAAGAATGGCAAGAGAAAACACCAAACAACAAATTAGCACCGCAAAAGATTTATTGCTCCCACATTATTTACAAACAATAAGATAAAGTTGAAAAGAACCAAGACAAATAGGAGAGGGAATAGAAGTTTGCGCATGGAAATCAAAGAAATAAATATAACAAAAACATTCCCTTAATCTCCTCCCCAATCCACTAAATAGAAAACAACAATATGAAAAGAAAAGTCTTCAGCGCAAAGCGCCCTGAACTTACTCTAACTAATAAATAAAAATACAAAATTAGCGCACTTCGCTAACTAGTGTGTCTATACATCAATAATCATGCGTGCAAAAATGTATGTCACGTGACTTACTATGTTGTTCCAGATCTCCCTTGTCAAGTCACAGAAGGTTTTTGAATGTAGCAATAGCGGGCTAGAGATGTAGAAAACACTCGTCAAAACTCAAACAAATCTCAATCAAAGTCATCAGTTAATCTCACTCAAAGTCAACATCAATAAATCTCAATCAAAGCACACATCAGTAGCAGCGACAACGCACACGGACACCACTAAACAGACAACACGCCAAAACAACAACAGCTGATTTCTCCCCGTTGCCGCTTCCGTTTTTAAAAGGCTCTGCAACGAACGCGATTGGTAGAGAGAGAAGTCATCATCACACGGTTGATTAGGATTGGCAGTCCTGTCAGCCAATAGTGCTCCAAAGTAGGCGGTACCTGAGAAAATGACAGGGCCGGTACAGAGAGAGAGAGAAAGAGATAGAGACAGAAAGAACATACACGCAGCAAAACTGTGCGGTTCGTAACAATGCTCCAGGATTGGCCAGCCCAGCCACCAGAAACGAACATTATTGAGCATGTCTGGAGTAAGAGGAAAGCATTGAAGATGAATCCAAAAAATCTTGATGAACTCTGGGAGTCCTACAAGAACACTTGCTTTTCCATTCCAGATGACTTTATTAATAAGTTCTTTCATTCATTGCAAAGATGTATGGATGCAGTCCTCCAAGCTCATGGGAGTTATACACAATACTAATTCTTTTTCCACTGCAGCATGACTTTATATTCTATACTGTACATTATTTCTGTTAAGTGACAAGACTTTACTCAAAGCAAAGTCAGGGCTTATTCTCCTAATTCAATAATTAAAAATCAAGGCATGATCATATTTTATTTTGCTAAAATAAGCGTAATCTAGAGGCCTTTGCCTTTTATATAAGCCACTTCTTATACTAAATGTCAACCAGAAGTCAATTTATGATTTGTTGTTCCTAAAACTTGGATGGCGACAGGGATTTTGTCAGGTAGTGCATACTTATTGAGTTAAAATGTTTTGTGGTTCAGTTTTATGCATGTGGAAAATATAGGTGTTCACAAATCAGCAAGGAAAATCTGGAAACTCGCTGCCCTTTTAATATCATGCTCATAATAATAATAATAATAATAATAATAATTTAGATATCATGCTTTTACCATCTTTGAATTGTATATAGAGCTATGATAAAAATCATGGCCACTTCAAAATAAGTTTATCTGGCTTCATAGTTGTGTGTTTGAATAAACAAAGTTGCCATTTCAGGCATGTTCAGATTCACTTTTTTAACACTAAAGGACTCGTTTTTTTAAGTAAATAAAATGCTTTACATAAAATTGTGTGCATTTGTGTGTGTTTTAAGGCAGTAGAGCAGCTCAACATTAAGACCAAGAGTTATAAAGACCTGTTGACGGATGAACCATTCACACGCCAGGATCTCATCACTCTACAGGTAATGGCCTGAGACTGTGTGTTTATGACTGTTGAGGGACAATCTAATGATTTAACATTGAGTGCTGTTATTTCAGTGGGCATTTCTGAGTTTGGTATTAAGTGCTCATATTTCAGACAGCAGTTGGCCAGTTAGTTTGTAGTTTATTGATGAACCCTGTGCTTACTATGTGATTAAATATCAGTTTCAGGGGATGCACACATATACGCTGCACTACTAAATTGCAAGCTTCCTACAGTATGTACTGTCCTCCTGAAGATGATATTTTGTAGAATGTGTAAATTGCCATTCATAGTTGAAACAAAGGTAAAATAGAAGTCAATCGTTACTGGTTTTTCAAACATTGTTTAAAATATATTTTTGGGAACAAATGGAGAATGAGTTATTAATGACAGCATTTTCATTTTTGGGTGAACTATCCCTTCGAGATGTTTTTTAATTTAATATCTATATTTTATGTTGTTTCATCTTTACTTCATATTTCTTGGTTTATAATAGTTTTAGTTCACTATGTTTGCCCCTTTCACACATGCAGACCTTTCCGGAAAATTATCGGCAATTTTCTGAGAAGGAATCATGTGTGAACAGGCCCTTTTTGAAAACAGCGGTAAATTCAATTCAGCAGTTCTCTGGAAAGAGAAGTAACATTAACGGTAATTTGCCGGAATGCTGCACTGTGTGAAAGCAGAAGAAAGAGTGCGTTCACGTCTAAATCGCGCTGATGTGAAATGTCTACTTTAGCCAGTCGGAACACTCAGACGCATTCACATCCACGCTGTCTATGAAAATGAAAGCCTTTGAATGCTTTTCCAGACACATTTAGCTGCTAGATGTTAGTCAGATGACGTTTATATGTTCCTTCTTAATGCCAAATGTGTAAAAAAAAAAAAAAAAAAAAAAAAAAAAAAAATTCTTGCTTGTGGTGTTAGTGAGGCCAGCAAGGGGCGCTTAACCTGCAGTCTGTGTGGGTCCTAATGCCCCAGTAGAGTGAAGGGGTCTCTATACTGCTCAGTGAGCAGCGTCTTTCGGATGAGACGTTAAATCGAGATCATGACTCTCTGTGGTCGTTAAAAATCCGGTCGCCGGCATCCTGGCCAAATTTGCCCACTGGCTTCTGTTCATCATGGCCTCCTAACCCCCTCCCCTCATCATAATTGGCTTTATCACTCTGTCTCCTTTCTACCAATCAGCTGGTGTGTGGTGTGCGGTCTGGCGCAAAATGGCTGCAGTTGCGTCATCCAGGTGGATGCTACACACTGGTGGTAGATAAGGAGATTCCCCTCCATTGTGTAAAGCTCTTTGAGTGCCCAGAAAAGTGCTATATAAATGTAAGGAATTACTATTATTATTATAAAATGGTTATGAAAAACGGCTGTTTGTTTACCTTCAAGCTCTGCTTCAGTTGCTTTGACGTGTCGCGTGTGCACATAAAGCAGGTGAGCGCCAGCACACATTATGTACATCTCGACATGTGAAAGTTTCGCCATATGTTTTCATATAAGTTGTTCACGATACTTATCTATCCACAGAATCTGTAAAGTAGTCAAATGTGTAAAGGTTTAGCTGCGGTTCGCATTTCTACCTTTGGATGTCTCACAAAGCAGCTGCATGAATGCTAAAGCTTTTAATAAAATTGAAACCATCAAGAAAAGGCCCATCCCTTCTTTGTTTCCCAATATAATTGCAGCCATTAGAGCTAATTCTATTTAATGATGTCAGAATTTACCGGTATTTTGGAATGGATGTGTGTGCGGTCTTTTCCGGAAAAATTACGGAACGTCTTTAACGATAAATTTGATAAAGCGTTGTTCACACAAGCACGGACGTTACAGAATTTTTCCAGAAAAGACCATTCACACATCTATTCCAAAATACCGGTAAATTCTGACATCATTGACCAGAATGAGCTCAAAACTGCTGGGCTTGTTTTTGGGAACATTTGACTACATTACAAACTCTGTGGATTTATACGTATTGTGAACAACTTCGATAAAAACATATAGAGAAACACTTTGGAATATATGTATATATATATACATATATATGAATATATGTACATAATATGTGTGTGTTCTGGCACTCACCGGCTGCTTCATGTGCACATGCGATGCATCAAGCAACTGAAGCAAGCAGAGCTTGAAGGTAAAGAAACAGCGGTTTATCATAGGGGCCAGCGGTGCCCCTGCTGACGAAAAAAAAACAGCCACTGGAATAGGCATGGGCTGGTATAAGATTCTAACGGTATGATAACCTTGGATAAAAATATCACAGTTTTACGGTATTGTGATTACTGCTCTAAAATGTATTCTTTTTAAATGTTGGGTAATAAATGAAATTTTTTTTCCCATTGAACACAATAAGTTTTATTTTGAGAAACATTTAAGATATTTTGGAGCATCAAACACGTCAGGCTAAAAAATCCATTAAAACCATTAATTTACTTCTGCTGTCTTTATTAGTTTAAAAACATAA
Organism: Danio rerio; assembly: GCF_052040795.2. Taxonomy (NCBI): domain Eukaryota; kingdom Metazoa; phylum Chordata; class Actinopteri; order Cypriniformes; family Danionidae; genus Danio; species Danio rerio. The sequence goes on from NC_141025.1 coordinate 13,721,857, forward strand.
AACATTATATTTTTTCTGCTGTAGATGCTGTTCTCCTAAAAAACAAACAAAAAGAAGTAAACAAGAGATCGTTCACATACCTTAGGAACGGTATAGCAGAAAATTCTGGCGGTTTTAAAACCTTGACTTTTCCAAACCGCGGGATACCCTGAAAACATTTATCATCCCATGCCTACACAGAAATGACATTTAAAGCGTCTAGCATCTTCAAAATGTTTAGACGTCTTTAAAGCAGAAATTTTGAGAAAAACCCACAATTTTGTGGAAAAAAAACAAAACAATTACAAGCATTTAAGAAAAACATGACCTTTGCAGTTGTGCTTTAAATCTGTCTGGAGTGCTCTGCCACTTTGACTTCCATTGTAAGATACTTATGCAGAGTTCAGACTGCATGATTTTAGCCGCGATTTTGACTCGCCGACAGGTTTTGCGAAATCTCAGACAAATGCCTGAAATCATAGGCAAATCAGTGCTTGTTCACGTGAGTGACAATCACACAGTGTGAACCATCAAAGACTCGATCTAAAAGAATTGCAGATGAGTTGCCGTCGCCTGTGAGATATTTGGCATCCTAAATACCTGGTGCAGTCGGCGATTCGACATCATGCCATGTAAAATGTGTTCGGATTCAAAATAACATTGACGATCACCTACAGCCAATGAGAGAGCAGCATACTAATATGGGCACAGAAGTTAAAAGCGCTCATTTTCAGTTTATTTGGACCGAAGAATTGGAGGAAACTTTGTAGAATATTTACAGTAGCACTCGTGTCTGTTTGAGGTGTCATCTGAATACCACAACAGGCCCGAAACAGAGAAAAGTTAGAGAGAAATTGTTAATTCGCTTCAAAACCCAGTTAAGCAAAATAAGTACATTCTCTACATAATGAGAAAGAAGCCTTTAGTGGAGTAGTCAATAATTAAAGATATACAACATGACCTCTCTTTGTTTCCACGCCACCTCTTGCATGTTTGGTTGCGAGTTTGGACAAAGTTGTCGGCCATTCTTCTTACTGTCATGTAGTGTGAAACCCCCTGTCGCCGATCCATCTTGCAGTTGCACGAAACGCTACCCCAGATAGTCATGCTGTGTAAAAACATCTGTGACTTTGAAAATCATGCAGTCTGAACTCTGCATCACTGTAAACACTTTCCTCAGTTTTTGAAGTCCAACAAAAATCAATGTTAGGTTATTGTCTTTGGTTATGACAGTATGCCATTTATAGAACTAATAATGAAACGCTGCATGAAACCTTGTGAACTTGTGATTTGCTTTGTCTCTGAATGCACTGAAGGTGAATCACTGATTGAGAAACTGCACAAGTTCTGAATCAAACATATACCCTGTTTTTGAATACACAAGATTAAACAGTAGAGCAGCATGTGGCTGCTGTCCGAAACTGTGTTAAGCCTCACTGTAAATCTGTTTGAGTGTTAGAATGATCTTATGTAACCAGAGTTACATTTCTGTCAACAAATCCATGCGTGGCTCAAGCATGTTAGGATCTGTGCAATAGGTCATTGTTCAAAAGCTTGTTCTCTGTTTATTTGTTTTTTTTTAAGAAATTGAATACATTTATTCAGCAAGGGCACATGGCATTTTGCAGAAGTGGCTGTAAATAGGGCAGTGACAATAATCAAAAGGTAATCGAAATCGACATTTAGAATCTACAGTATAATTAATCTAATTTTTCCAGGTCTATATATATATAGACCTGGGGAAAAAAAAAAAAAAAATATATATATATATATATATATATATATATATATATATATATATATATATATATATATATATATATATAAATAAAATTTATTTATTTTTTTCCCCCCAATTACTTTCCCTACCGCTCGTGGACTGTGAAGTCACATGAAATTTCTGTGTTGAGCACACAAGTATAGCCCAGTGAAGCAGTGACATACTCCTCGCTGTTCCTGAGGCCACCTCTCAAAAAATTTACCTACACAACCCAACGACACGTATCGCAAGCTCTGTGATTGGTCTGCTTGATATCGGTGAGGGAGGTGGGTGGAGCAGAGAGCCATGGGAGAGCATATATTTGAAAATATTTGTTTACAGAAGATGTAGCTAGAAGATGCACTGTTTAAATGATTATTTATAGGATATAGAAGAGTTTTTTTATTTAGATGAGATACTGCTTATTTATTACTTTTACTATGAAAACATTTATTTTATCACCAAAATTGCAAGTTATTTATTTTTACTTTTTTGTAAGAGGAAAAATTGACTGTTCATTTTAGGCAAAGTGTGTTTTAATTTCAGTTTTTCAGCGTTGATGTTCAAAAAATAATGAAAGATGGTAGATAGTGTTCTCTCTCCTTTAAACAGAAATTGGGGAAAAAATAACGGGGGCTTATAATTCAGAGGGGCTAATAATTCTGACTTCAACTGTGTATAACATAAGAGAATGCAATGTAAATGTAAACAAATTAATATGAATGTGTTTTTTTATGAAAATAAATTGAAAATGTCTGATAATCAGTCTGCATTTTGTCAGTGTTGTGGGATGAAATTTTAAAAAGGACAAAAACTAAAATGAGAACACCTGTCATTATCTGGACTACCATTTCCACAATGTGTAAGAGATTTTGCATTTACATTTAATCATTTTGAAGGCACTTTTATTCAGTAGTGTCACTATACACAATAATAACCTAACTTATTGACCACCCCTATGCAAGTATAGTTAAATAAGTCAATGTTAACTTATAAGCCTATGCCATATCTTCCTTCATGTAGGGTAAAGTGTGTGTGTGCGAAAGAGAAAAGCCTGTTTGCTGAATCAGGGTTTTCTATGTATGTGCATGTGACCTACAGTGTCCTGTATTCGTAGAAAGCAAGCAAGCAAGCGATGCTGGTGTGTCCTTGCATGGTTTATTTTGGGTCAATGAGAGAGTTGATGGGTGTTGTTCAGAGAAATAGAGTTATTTTAGGGTGAGCTCAAGCTGTATGGCTTTGGACATGTCTATCCCTAGACCTCGAGGAAGGGCAGCAAAAGTGATAGATGGCTTGGTTTAAGGGTTAAAGAGTTTTTGAAATAAACAGAGGTTATTATGGGAGCAATGTGTAAGGTGGGAATGCTGGGGGAGTTTGAAAAGGATGAGGATAAAAATTTGAATTGAAAATAGAGAGACGGTTGACTGGGAGTTTATCTGAAATAGCAGGACTAAAATGGGATGAGGTACAGTTTCACTGTTTGACCTATTTGGAACCGATACTACAGTGGGTCAAGCATAGAGCGGAGGACAAAGAGAGAGATGGAAAGGCCCTGAACTCTCCTTTGTGTGTGTGTTTCCCCGCATGGTATTGCAGTTTTTGTGTTTCACACCGAATGTCACTGCAATCTATGAATATACCCTGTTGCAGTGTTTCTCAACCACGTTCCTGGAGGACCACCAGCTTTGCACATTTTCCATGTCTCCTTAATCAAACACCCCTGAATCAGATCATCGGGTCATTAGCAAAGACTGAAAGACCTGTAATGGGTGTGACAGACAGAGGAGACATCCAAAACATGCAGTGTTGGTGTTCCTCCAGGAACGTGGTTGAGAAACTCTGCCCTGTTGGATAGGTAGACGTCACTCAGAGCTTCAGGTCCCCATGGGGAGAACATGCAAAACTCCACACAGAAATGCCAACTGACCCAGCCGGAGCTTGAACCAGCGACCTTCATGCTGTGAGGCAATTGTGCTACCCACTTCGCCGCCGTGCTGCCCTAAAAAAACATTTTGTATCTGATATTTATTTCTTTAAAATGAAAGGAAACTCAAGTCTCCTCTTAGACATTATAGAGTGATAGTCCTCTCTTAGTAACATAGATGCGTGTATGTTTTGAAGATGAGTCCCCAAACTGTCCAGCCGGCAACATTTTTACTAAACTGAAACTAAAATGAAACCGTGACAATAATAATAATAATACATAATAATGGAGGTTTTACATGTCTTTGAGTTTCAGGAAAATGTGACATGAGCCGAATAATAATTCATAATTGTGATGAGTGTGTCTGGTTTGTCACGTCTACATTGCTGTCTTATAGAATCTCCTTTTATGTTTTTTATATCCCAGGATCCTACAAATTTGGATAAATTCAATGTCTCCAACTTCTTTCATGTGAAAAACAATATGAAAGTCCTTGACCCCGGTGAGTACAGTTTTGAATGCAGTACCATGACTTGAATTTTTTTTTTATTCGAAGGTTATTTTGTTTATGGAATAGCATATTAATCTTGGTATGAAGTAGTCGGTGTTGCTGTTAACATAAAACTCAAAAAATGGTAAAACTACTAATTAAACACTGAATAGATTTATTAACATTTTATCAGGTAAAGTACCATATATGATCTCTCCATTGATATTAATTACAATATAATATTTTTAAAGTTAAAAAACAAATATGTAAGTCTTATAATCACTCACTGTGATGCTTTAAAGTGCCACATAAAGGGCTAAAAAAGAATAAAAAAGTCAATAATGTATAACAAAAATAACAAAGGTCCCCTTTATTATCTACTGTTTATACAGTTGATGTCAGAATTATTAGCCCCCCTTTGATTATTGTTTTTCTTTTTAAATATTTCCCAAATTATGTTTAACAGAGCAAAGATATTTTCACAGTATGTCTGATAATGTTTTTTTTCTGGAGAAAGTCTTATTTGTTTTATTTGGGGTAGAATAAAAGCAGTTTTTAAAGTTTTAAAAGCCATTTTTAGGTCAAAATTATTAGCTCTTTTAAGCTATTTTGTTTTTCAATAGTCTACAGAACAAACTAAACTATTATACCCTAACTTGCATAATTAAACCAACCTGCCTAGTTAACCCAATTAACCTAGTTAAGCCTCTAAATGTCATTTTAAGCTGAATAGAAGTGTCTTGAAAAATACCTAGTCAAATATTATTTTCTGTCATCATGACAAAAATAAAACAAATCAGTTATTAGAAATGAGTTATTAAAACTATTATGTTTAGAAATGTGTTGAGAAAATCTTCTGTCCGTTAAATAGAAATTAGGGGAAAAAATAAATAGAGGGTGCTAATAATTCTGACTTCAACTGTGTTTTTATCTACATCTCACATTGTGAGGATGCTGAAATGATATATTGTGCAGCCTTGATCCTTATAATATTAGTTGTTTAAAAGTTCTCTTTGTATTTAGAGATTCTTTACTGTTTTTGAAGAAGAAGAAGAAAAGTTATGTTGAATAAAATTTGTATGCATGTATTCAACCGAGTTTGCTTGTGCTGACACTTTTATTTGAAATATGTGGCTGAGAAATAACTAAATTTGACTTTTATTTTGATGGGGCAAGTAAAAACCTTTTCCACTGGACCATTAGAAAAAAATCTTTGTTTAGCCCTGTATGAGTCTAACATTTCATTTATAATGGTCTTTAAAAAGTCTTAAATCTGACCTGCAGAATCCCTGTAAAAGTTTACCAAGTGTTAATGTGAATCCAGTGATGCTGAATTGTTAAAAAGCTCTCTCTCTCTCTCTCTCTCTCTCTCTCTCTCTCTCTCTCTCTCTCTCTCTCTCTCTCTCTCTCTCTCTCTCTCTCTCTCTTTCTCTCTCTCTCTCTCTCTCTCTCTCTCTCTTTCTCTCTCTCTCTCTCTCTCTCTCTCTCTCTCTCTCTCTCTCTTCTCTCTCTCTCTCTCTCTTTCTCTTCGTCTTTTATATCTTCAGATGAGGAGAAAGCAAAACAGGACCCATCATACCATCTGAAAAGCACAAATCTGGAGACGCGAGAGACACTTGCGGAGCTCTATAGGGACTATAAAGGAGATGAGCTGTTGGCCTCGACTATGAAAGAACCAGAAGCCAAAAAAACAGACAAGTTCAATGCTGTGAGTGCTTTTATGATGAAGACATTGCCTTTCTTCTCTCTCCTTTTTGTCTTCTTTAATTAATTTCTCTTTGCCATTCTGAATGAGTTATTTATTTTTGAAACCACAGTCTCTAATACTTAACTGAACTGGTTGTGCTACACAAGTTAGATTTTATATTGGATGAGTTGTCAGGCACAAAATATCACATTTTTTTATGATACAGAAGACAGCAGATATGTTATCAGTTATGACAAAACTAATTTACATAGAGAAGTCATAGCAGAGTAGCAAAACGACTATTTTTTAAAATCATATCCAAAAATTAAAAGTTGCTTTTTTCACCCTTAGGGCATCCAAAAATAGTTGATATTTCCTCAGAAGGAAATTAAAGAAGATTGTTTGCTTAAACTATTGTCCTTGCTGATTCAAAAAAGCAAGTCAGTGGCTACTAGCACATTGAGAGTTCGAGAAAATACAAACAAATGAATTCCTCTGGATCCTTACTGAGTGCATATTTGACTACATGCGTGTTTGCACTGTGTAAAAAATTCAGTCTGATGTATTAACCATTACTTCTGGAAGTAGGTAAAATTAGACCACCTCAAAATATTTTAGACACCAAAATGGCACTTTCTTTATGCTGCAACCCAGCAGTTGTAAACAAACATTTTCAGTTTCTGCTGGGAATCTGTATAATAGGAAAGTTGTGCTCCAGACTGTCTGCCAAAGTTGACCAATTGTTTTGCTTCATACGATCTCAGTGCATCATGATGAGTTATGATTATCATTAGTGTGCCTGTATATGCTTATTTTTTCTTTATAACTAGAACTGCAGAGGCAGTAACTTTGACCCTTTTACAATTTAGTCGTTTAATAACTTTGTTAAAATAAGACTCAATTTTATGCAAGTTTATTTGTATAGCGCTTTTTACAATAATTGTTTCATAGCAGCTTCACAAAAGGTGTACGTTATTGCATTACAATTAAATTAAGTTAAAGTTCCAATCAAATATAAGTTATTATTATATAAACATAATTAACCTGCAGTTTTATAGCATATAGGTGATGTCTGTGTGCATTGTATGTGTTTAATGAGGTGTGTTAGGTGTATGTGTCCTCAGTCCTCAGTGATTAGCATCATCTTTTTACAGGTCTTTCATCCCATCATTGGTGCTGCACAATCTCTAGAGGCCTTGGGTTGGGAATAGAGAGCAAAATAAATAATTAGCATAGCTGCTGTTTATAATCTATTTTGAACAAGATATTAAATGTCACTGTGAAAATGAAGTGCTATAAATGAAAAAGAAGTTATATAAACAAACATGAAAACAAGCATATAAAGCATAGAAATATTTCTAACAAAATGCCTGGTGCATAAGGACAAGAAGAGTGTTTTCTACAGGTGGTTTGTCAAGCCCACTCACCTGCATGGAGCACACTTATGCATCATACTGTGTGATGTGATGCATTGCGTGTATGCTTTACTAAGAAGACACATCCTTAATCTCAGAGAGTGCATCTGGGCCTCGGACATTATCAGGAAGCCTATTCCAAAGTTTAGGAGCCATAAATGAGAAGACCCAACCTCCTTTATTGGACTTTGCTGTTCTGAGTACTACCAGAAGAGTTTTGTGATCTTAAAGAGCGGGTTGGATTGTAACAAGACCGGTTGGTTAGATAAACGGGAGCTAGATTATTTAAAGCTTCATAAGGAAAAAGCAATATTTTATAATACGGAACTTAACAGGCAGCCAGTGTAAGGAGGATAAAATTGGGGTGATATGATCATATTTTCTTGACCTGGTAAGAATTCTAGTATCTTCATTAAACTGAAGTTTACTCCAAAACTGACTCGCATAAATATTGTACCCTGACTTTTCAGTTTTCACAAATAAATCTAAGAATTTCTACCCTTAACAGTGAAATTAACCGAATACATTTCAGCCATTACTATATTACCTGCATCTTTGAATATGCGTGCCTCTGTTGCCAAGCAACTTTCTACAAACATGAACATAACTTTATGATCACAAAAACATTTGCTGCGTCCCAATTCGTATGCTTGTACTACAGCATATAAGTATGTACTATTTTTGTGAAGATATGCGGTTTCCTGAAAGGGTTTAAGTTGCCTTAACCTTTTGGGTTTTACAGCGTACTTGGCCTGCCCAAGTAAAGTCTATAGCTGCGTCCCAAATGGCACCCTATACTCTATGCACTCATGCACTATGTACTTATGCCTTTACACACTCAACAGGATAGTATATGTATGAAGTGGCGTCCCAAATGGCACACTAATGTTTTTTTACTTAGCGGGAATTCAAACCGTTACCGGCCGAAATAAACGACCGAGTTATCAAATAATACCTGCCAGTATTGCCGCATTCACCATTGGGAGGCGCTATAATCACTCTGGTAGGAGAATTTTGCTTTCACCATCCAAAATAAATAAAGTTATTCAACATGTGCGTCCGATAGCTCCGCCCCTTCCGCTACGTAACCAAACCTGCGGTCGTTAAGTTCATGAAGTGTCCATCATTACACACTTCATTTTACCGGCTGAATGAGTGCATCATCCGGGTAATTAAAGTGCACTTATTATTTTTGAACACACTACTTACACTATTTATACTACAAAATGGCGTTGAATAGTGCATAAGTATGAGATTTGGGACGCAGCTTAAGTGTGGGAAGCAGCACTGCAGTCTTTATTCAATGTTCAGAATGTCTGATATGGCCTTTCTTAGGGCTGCGCGATATAGGAAAAATCTGACATTGCGATAATTTATTTTACTTTAATAAATATTGCAATATGAATGTGTTTCACAAGATGTTCTGAATAGCTTTATTTGATAGTTTTTCAGGGAGCCTAACAATATTCAGGTACAGAAATAAAATAATCACAATGTAAATTCTTTTTTTCTTTGTCTCGTTTCTATTCCATCTAAGAATGTTTTGATATTTGAAGTAAAAATATGGTTTTGTTTTTACCTTCAGAAGAAATATACCTAAAATTAAGAGTTTTTGCTACAACTAAGCTAAATTATCTGCCAATGGGGCAAGTAAAATAATCTTGTTTTTGCTTAGAAATTTGGACTTGAAACAATTAAAAAAAATTGAAATAAAAAAACTTTAAGTTAGAAAAGCATTTATTTATTTATTTAGACTTTCTTGAAATGCTTAATCACAGGCCTTAAAAACACTCGCAAATGGTAAACCTTTACTCTATTATAGTTGAACTTTGCAGTGACCCTACAAATCACGTGTTGTGTGGCTCCTGGTCAACTATAATTCAGATTCAACTTTGCGTTTCTTGCATTGTGGCTATTGCGGATGTACACATTGTGATATCAATGCTGAAACGATATATTGTGCAGCCCTAGCCCTTCTAGTAGTTATAGAATTCTGGAGGTTCCAGTGTAAATTAGGTCATTTAAAAAATTGAATGGCTTGAGGGCGAGTTAATCATCAGCAGTTGTTCATGTACATCTCTGGATGAACTGTCCCTTTAAGAGTTTTAGTTTTAAAACTTCAGATCAAAGTTTCAATAATGGGTGCTAATGGGGTCTCCTGCCAGGTGTTTGACCCAAACAGCTCTGCGTCATCAGACCTCAGAGTGTCTGTGCGCGTGTGTATGAAAGTGTCTCAGCATTATGAAGTGATTTGCCTCTCAGACTCTACCACCATCACACAGCAACTGGAGCAGAAGAAAACGCCTCGCAGGATCCTTAACAAAACCACATACTCACAGCACAAATCACAAGACGTTCCTATGAATGTCATGTCAGTTTTTTTTTGTTTTTGTGTTATTGATCTTAAGCAAACAAATCATTTGCTCACTTTCTGTTAAGCAGCTCAATAGGTTGGTTTCAAAATGTGCCATGTTTGCGCTGCAGTGGTTGTGTGAGTGCATCTCTGGCCATGTCTCAAGTCTTCTTTTAGCTCAGGTTGAAGTGTGTCTGCCCCCATGCTTTCAGCTGTATTAGCTTTGCTTGCTCAGCCCATTCACAGCGCATGCATTGAGTGTAATTGGCTGGACTTTTGGCATCAATGCCAGTCTATTTTAGCTCTTGCCGTGCTGGATTGGTAGTGTGATGCTGAAATAGACTGGCATCCGGGCCCACTCTACTACTGATTTAGCTTAACTAATTCTATGGCATACAAAAAAAAAATCCTGTTATATCCCAAGTATAAATATGGTCATGTTTCTAATCTCCAAATTTAAACAGAATCTTTTTTCTGTAATCATACAAATCAAAGAAAGGGGCTGGTTTTATTTACTTATATCATTTATTAACAATGATTTAATGATTATTTTATATTTATATTTTTTATCTTTATTTCAACAGAATTTAGGAAATAATCTCATGGATTCTACTAAAAGAAAAATCCCTGGGAAATCAAAATAATGTGTTTTTTAAGATGTTAGTCTTAAGGTTATCTTTAAACTAGTGTGCTCCAAAACTAAAATTGCATTGCATAACATATTGCTGACATGTGTTTGTGTGTTTTGCAAACAGCATTTGAGTGAGACTCATCATTTCAGAAAGGCTTGAATAAACTCCACCACAAATACATTAAATAAACTTACTTGATATTTGTGACTAGTGACCTTATTTTAGCTTCATCCGGGTCTGTCTCTATCACTGACTGCTGTTTATCTGACGTAATGCATGAAAAGCAGACACACGTCAGATCTGTGGGTTGGGAGAATCAGCTCCTTTGCATTTAAAGACACAGGCTACAAAAACAGCTACACTGTCTTCAGACACCAAAATGGGCAGATTCTACATTATATAAGAAATAATCTGATGGGTATTTTGAGCTGAAACTTTACAGGCACGCACTGAAAACACCAAGGCTTATCTTACATCTTGTAAAATAGGTGCCCTTTAAGTGGCACAGCTGTTTTCGACATTGATTAAAAAAAAAAGAAATGCACCAAATAAGAACATTATAATGATTGCTAAAAGATTGTGACACTGAAACCTGAAGTAATGAGTGCTAAAACCCCTTTGTCATTTCAGAAATGAATTACATTCCAAATTAAAAACATTGAGTAATTTCTTAATAATATATTTATCCTTTTGTTTTATTGTGCCAATTCCAAATATGTATTCCAAATTGTGAAGACAGCATATTTTGACTTATTGTTATTATCATTATATGATTATTATGATCACTATTTATTCATGAACAGCTGGGAATCTAGACCTGTTGATAAAACATCTGCACACAAACACACCTGAATTTCACCACTTAAATCAACAAAACATCATTAACTGTCTCTCTGTCTGCACTAAAACATGGTTGATAAACGCTATTATCAAGTGTGAAGTACTCTTCAGAATGTGTCAGAGTGATGTCATGTATGTGAAGATCATTTAGTTGTTTTGGCTGGAGGTGTTGGGGCTCATTTAGTCTTATCTGGAAAGTCTTATCTATAAAGCATGTCTGTGTATTTTCCTCCAGGCTCACTATTCCACTGGAAGAGTGTCTGCCTCCTTCACATCTACAGCTATGGCTCCAGCCACCAACCATGAAGCAGGTAATGGAGTTATAAATTAAACCTGCTTTCGCTGCTTGCTGATAGCCAATAAATCAGAATGGATCAGACAGTTTTATCCAGCTCCACGGGACAAAGGTTCACTTTACACCTCGTATTAACGTGTTTTTGTTGGTCTGGTCACAAGTGGATGCCACTAAATATTGATGTAAACAGGCTGTAAAAAGTTTTAAGCATTTTCGACCCCTTCCACAATCACAGTAGTCGAAAATACATTACTTTCGTAGAAATGTGTCTGAAGAGGGTCTTTGCTCTGCCTGCTCAGCTAATTCTTGATAATTACAATAGTATTTCTTCCTTTTTCTTTAAAATTCATAAAAGTGGTGCAAATGGAATTGGGTCTTGTTCATTTAGAATCTAAAATACATCATAGCCTACCCCCCCCATAATTTTTGATTTTCATTCTTCTGTTGAATTGACATTGATGTCTCATGCCTTCAAACGCCAACACACATTCATTGCGTGTCTGCATTTGTCTTTTGAGGTGCAAGTAATGCAATAAACTAAAGATTCACTCAGCTCCTAACGCTGTAAAGGCAAAAAAAAAAATTATTAGCCAATGATTTACTCACTTTCTAGGCATGTTTAAAATACAAAGAAATAAGCAGTAAGTAAATGAATGCCCTGCTACGGATCCCAATTGTAAGAGCAACAAACAATAACTTGATTTCTAGTTGATTATTTGGAAAAGTGGCAGAAGGTAGATTTCTCTGATGAATCATCTGATGAACTGCATCTCAATCATTACAAATACTGCAGACCTATTGTAACCCATATGACCTCAAGATTCTCACAAAAATCAGTCAAGGTTAATGAAGGATCATGAAAGTCATGGTTTGGGGTGACGTTCAGTATGGGTGCGTTTGAGAGATCTGCAGAGTAGATGGCAACATCAGCAGGGTTTGTGCTGCCCATTACATTACAAACCACAGGAGAGGACAAATTCTTCAGCAGGATAGCGCTGCTGCTCATACTTCAGCCTCCACATCAAAGTTCCTAAAAGCAAACAAGGTCGAGGTGCTCCAGAATTGGCCAGCCCAGTCATCAGACATGAATATGATTGAACATGTCTGGGGTAAGATCAAGATCAAGGCATTGAAGATGAATCAAAAGAATCTTGATAAACTCTGGGAGTCCTGCAAGAACACTCTCTTTGAAATTCCAGATGAATTTATTAATGAGTTCTTTGAGTCATTTCAGAGATGTATGGATGCAGTCCTCCAAGTTCATGGGAGTCATACACAATATTCATTCTTTTCCACAGCACCATGACTTTATATTCTATACTGTACATTATTTCTCTTAAGCAACGTCAGACCTTACTGTCCTAATTAAATAATTAAAAATCAAGACATGATCGTATTTTATTTTAGTAAAATAAGCATAATATAGAGGCCTTTGCCTTTTATATAAGCCTCTTCTGATAACAAATGATTTTAGAGTAATGTAAAATCTAAAGCTTTGTATTATTTTCATTTTCTTTACTGTTAATGTCCGCATATTTTAAATGCAAGTCACTTTTTTAGGCATCCACTAAATGTCAAAAGTGGGTTTCACTATGACTAGTATTGCACACAGCAAATGAAACCATTTCCTCTTTTGTTTAAACTGGGAAAAGTTGCATGCATTTCATAACATTGCATCAGTGCGATACCTGAAACTCATGGCAAGTTTTAGTGCTGCTTTGTATTTAATGCTCGTTTCAAACTGAATCCTGGCTCAGCAAATCATCTGGCAGCTGTCAAATCAGTCTACCGTGCCTGTTCTCTTTCAGAATAAGGCTATTATGGTTCAGAAAAAGTAGTCAATACTGTCGAAGTCATTCATAAATGCAAAGAATAAAATTATTTGTCGGTGCTTTCAGATGCTATTGCTGACGATGCTGTTCGCTACCAGTATGTTAAGAAGAAAGGCTACGTGCGCTTGCACACAAACAAAGGAGACCTGAATGTGGAGTTACATTGTGATAAGGTATTCATTTCCCACTTGTGTTATTTCTTTAAAATGTGCTCTTCATCTACATGTGTTTTTCTAGTTTTCTGTCACACTTAATCAAAAGGTCAGAGCTGACTAATTACAGAGTGAGGGAATGAGGCAATAATTGAGCAGTAATTCCCAAACTGTTATAAGTATAATGTCTGATTTCTGTTGAATTAGTTAAAAATAACAATGAATTGCATCTGAAGACAATTAATTCTACATCTCTTTATCAGCACTTTAAACATTTAATTGCTAATTTTAATTTATTTTCATTTAATTAAAATAAATTGAACGTTGATGTTTTGTTTATATTAAATTGTGACAATTTTTGTTGTTATGATAACCATCTTTGCGTTGCATTACGTTGTGTTGATGCGTTGTGTTGTTGCATTGCATTGTGTTTTTGTTGCATTGTGTTGCATTTTATCCTTGTGTTGCATTGCTTTTTTGTTGTGTTGTTTTGTTCTAGCATTTTTGTTGCATTGCAGTGTTGCGTTGCATTGCATTATAAACCTTTGTGTTGTTGTATTGTTGTGTTAGGGATACACAGAATATTTAGCCACCAGTGATTATTGACCGAGAGAGAGAGAGAGAGAGAGAGAGAGAGAGAGAGAGAGAGAGAGAGAGAGAGAGAGAGAGAGAGAGAGAGAGAGAGAAAGCACTGAATACTGTCAGAGCAGAGCTCATTAATATTCATGGCACAATCCAAATATGGTCAATAAGGACCTTCTGATTCTAGGGGTAATTTAATGGAGTAATAAAAGAGCTATCTGTCTATCTGTCTGTCTGTCTGTCTCTATCTATCTAGTCACTTTATTAGGTACACTTTTCTAGTCCCGGGTTGGACCCCTTTTTGACTTTATACCGTTCTTAATTCTTTGTGGCATAGATTCAACAAGTTACTGGAAATATTCCTCAACAGATTTTGGTTCATATTGACATGATAGCATGACGCAGTTGCTGCAGATTTGTTGGCTGCACGTCCATGATGCGAATCTCTCATTCCAGCACATTCCAAAGGTGCTCTATTGCATTGAGATCTGGTGACTCTGGAGGCCATTTGAGTTCAGTGAATACATTGTCATGTTTAAGAAACCAGTCTGAGATTATTCACGCTTTATAACATGGCGTTTTATCCTGCTGGAAGTAGCTATCAGAAGATGGGTACATTGTGGCCATAAAGGGATGGACACAGTCAGCAACAGTACTCAGGTAGGCTCTGGCGTTGACACAATGCTCAATAGGTACTAATGGGCCCATTTGCCTAGAAATTATCCCCCACACCATTACACCGCCACCACCAGCCTGAACCGTTGATACCAGGCAGGATGGATCCATATACGTTCATGTTTTTGATGCCAAATTCTGACTCTACCATCCAAATGTCGCAGCAGCAATCGAGACTCATCAGAGCAGGCAACGTTTTTCCGATCTTCTATTGTCCAATTTTGGTGAGCCTGTGTGAATTGCAGCCTCAGTTTCCTGTTCTTAGCTGACAGGAGTGGCACCCAGTGTGGTCTTCTGCTGCTGTAGCCCATCCGCCTCAAGGTTGGACATATTGTGTGTTCAGAGATGCTCTTTCTGCAGACCTCGGTTGTAACGAGTGGTTATTTGATTTACTGTTACCTTTCTATCAGCTCAAACCAGTCTGGCCATTCTCCTTTTACTTCTGGCTTTAACAAGGCATTTGCGCCCACAGAACTGCCGCCCACTGGATATTTTCTCTTTTTCAGACCATTCTCTGTAAACCCTAGAGATGGTTGTGCATAAAAATCCCAGCAGGTCAGCAGTTTCTAAAATACTCAGACCAGCCCGTCTGGCACCAACAACCATGCCACGTTCAAAGTCACTTAAATCACCTTTCTTCCCCATTTTGATGCTCTGTTTGAACTACAGCAGATCGTTTTGACCATGTCTACATACCTAAATGCATTGAGTTGCTGCCATCTGATTGGTTGATTAGAAATTAGAATTAGCGAGCAGTTGGACAGGTGTACCTAATAAAGTGGCCGAGTGCAAACAACTTGCAAAGAAGCAAAATGCTATGAAATAACCAGAGAAACTGATATGGCAATAAATTCATAACTCGTCAGCCAAAATATTCTTTACCACACCCCTTTTACCGTTAGTTTGCTATGAGGGAATGATGCACAAAAGAAAGCTCCGCCTCCTACTCAATAATTTGTTTCAGTAGGGAGTACATTAACATACAGAACCTCCTGTTCACGCAGACTTTAAATGGTAAAATAGCTGCAGTCAGTTATGAACGCACAGATATTTCAGCATTGATCCGGGGTGTGTTGGAGGTGTGTGTTACTGCTCGACAGTATGTGTGTTTTGGCCTACAGGCCGTCGTGTCCTTATGTAATACATAATTCATCCATTCGCTGTGCTCCGTCTCACTGACACACTGCAACTGCTGACCTACATAAACTGACTCGCTCTATTCCTCTGCTCAGTTATAGCTGTCTATTAATGTCCGAATCTGTTCTTTCTGTTTTTGTCCTTTTCTAATGTGTTTTCTCTCCGCTCACTTCTTCCTCTTTTTGTGCTGCGCGTCCTACTGAGCTTGTAAAATCATCCCATGCCATAAAACACTTCCTGGGAAAAAATTGTGTTCGTTCTGGCCTTGTGCTGGCGCTAAAACTTACCCATAGTTCTCTCCGCTCATCTCAGTAGAAGCAGGTGTCTCTTTTTATTTATGTGAAAGCGCGTGTCAGGATCTCACTTCTGGGTCAAAGCCGCACATGAATCACTTTATATATCCATCATTTAGTTCTTCACTTTAACACCATACCCTGTTTAAATCAGGTGGGATTTGTCTTTTTTTAGGTTACTTACATGTAGGTGTTTCTTAAATGTTGCATTTTTGCTGTTACATGATGTACATGAATATAATTAGTGATAGCAGTATTTGAAATTCATTTAAAGGTCAATGTCTTTCATACATCTTGTTATAAAAACTGCTGTGGTATTATATATTTCTTTACATTTTTGTTTTGAATCTTAAAACTGTTCTATTGACCTTATTCTAAAATGCGGAAGTGCGCCTGTTTTCGCGATTGTCTTAGAACTTCTGTTTCAGTCGCCTATGGGAGAAATGACAAGGAATAATAAACGGCAAAAAACGGTCAAACTACTTGCTCTACAAACAAATGTTTGCATGACTATACAGACCAAGTAGAATAATACAACAAGGAAATATCAGTTTGCAACATCAAACAGCGAAACGAGCAGTTTTTAATGTCTAAAAATGAATGGAAGTGAAGGAGACCGGAAGTCTCGTGCCAGAAAGATTTAAATTGCTGCGCCCGCTCGTCTGCGGAGAATAAGGTCAATAGTGTGACTCATATAGTGTCTCAAGTTCTAAATTAAAAAGGCCTTATATTATACACTATCTGACAAGTCTTGTCGCCTATCCAAGTTTTAGAAACAACAAATAATATCTTGACTTCTACATGATCATTTGGTATCTGAAATGGCTTATAAAAAAAAGCAAAGGCCTCTAGATTACGCTTATTTTACCAAAATAAAATATGATCATGCCTTGATTTTTAATTATTTAATTAGGACAGTAAGATCTGACTTTGCTTAAAATAGATAAAAGTCTTATAATTTAACAGAAATAATGTACAGCAATAAATATAAAGTCATGCTGCAGTGGAAAAAGCATTAATATTGTGTATGACTCCCATGAGCTTGGAGGACTGCATCCATACATCTCTGCAATGACTCAAATAACTTAATAATAAAGTCACCTAAAATGGCATTTTCAAGGGCTTTTGCAAGTCTCCCAGAGTTCATCAAGACTCTTTAGATTCATCTTCAATGCCTCCTCCTTCATCTTACCCCAAACATGTTTAATAATATTCATGTCTGGTGACTGGGCTGGCCAATCCTGGAGCACCTTGACCTTCTTTGGTTTCAGGAACTTTGATGTGGAGGCTGAAATATGAGGAGCGCTATCCTGCTGAGGAATTTGACCTTTCCCGTGGTTTGTAATGTAATGGGCAGCACAAATGACTTGATACCCAAGGCTGATGATGTTGCCATCCACTCTGTAGATCTTTCGCACACCCCCATACTGAATGTAACTACACATTATTTTTCCTTCACCAAACTTGACTGATTTCTATGAGAATCTTGTGTCCATGGGGGTTCCAGTAGGTCTTCTGCAGTATTTGTGATGATTGGGATGCAGTTCAGCAGATGACTCATTAGAAAAATCTACCTGCTGCCACTTCTTCCAATGATTAACTAGAAATCAAGTTATTATTTGTTGCTCTTACAACTGGGATTCACGACAAGACTTTTGTCAGGTAGTGTAAGTGGCTACTTCAGTAAATGACAATGATTTTTAAAAATAAGTTATGTCTAAAAACACAGGAACTTGATGCAAGTTTTTGCCTTTAGATTTATTATTTTATTTTTTGCATTTTTTTGACCACTATACAGTTATGTTAGCTGTGACACACCCCATTAACTGAAAATGTCATGAAGAAAAAAAATTATATTAAATAAATAGTGCAATATGAAGTTAACTGGCCAGCAATAATGATAATCGTTCTCATCAGAGGTGATGCCCCTTTTACACAGTGATACCGGTAAATATCTGAAAATCATCCGGAACAACTTTACCAGTAAATTCAAAATAGCGCCGTTCACACAGGCAGTAACATTGTGGAAATTTTTCGGAAAAGACCATTCACACATCAATATACTGGTAAATTCTGACATCATTAACCAAAAATGAGCTCTGAACGGCTGCGCTTGTGTTCGGAAACATTTGACTACATTACAAACTGTGGATGGATAAGTATTGTGGACCATTTCGATGAAAGCATATAGAGAAACACTTTCTCATGTCAAGATGTACAAAATATGTGTGTGTGCTGGCGCTCACTGGCTGCTTTACGCGCACACGTGTCAAGCAACTGAAACTTGAAGGTAAACAAACAGCGGTTTATCATAAGCTTTCATCCATAATTATTTACACAGGCATTAGGAAGGAACATAGAAACGTTATCTGACTAACATCTAGCTGCTTAATGTCTCTGGAAACCGAAAACCACCCAGCTATACAGAGTCCAGATAGCCTATAACAAATAGCCTATAACCTATAGCTCTCTCTCTCTCATTCACTCACATACACACACACATAGACAGCAACAAACAAGCTAAATGCAGCATCACGCTCTCTCATTCACACACATACATACGCGGATTAGCTCGGAAGTCTTGAGCGATATTGTTAGATCGCCCACCCCCGTTCAAAATACACCAGTTACCGACCGCTCCCGTGCTTTATTTGGAAGTTTATTCCCGCGCCGCAAGAAATCTGGTCAGGCGCAGTGCAGCGATGAGAGGATGCGGTCGTGGGCCTGTCTCCGTTATACCTCTTAAATTAATAAAAAAATTATAGAAAAAGCCCAGCTGATGTTGTTTTATCGGTCCTGTAGAAAAGCAATATTGAACCGATTTAAATATTTCTGCATTATGTGTTTAAAAAGTACATTTTGCTAACTTAACCCAAAAGATTCAGGGCTTTTGAAAAAGCATTCGGAGCTGAAGACTTAGAAGCCACTACCCCTGCTGCGCCTGTGGCTCTCATGCTATCTGTACATTATTATTATGATTTTTTTTTTTACTTTTGCTGTCAGGCCATAGGATATATTTAAATTTTGAAAAGTTTGTTTTCATAAATAATTTTTTTTTTTCAATAATGGTGTTTTTACGGGATATTTTTTTTTAACTACATACAGTATAAGATTGTGTACACTTCAATTACTTCAGATTTATTGAATTCTAGCATTATTGTATTACTTGTATGCACACTTTGGCTCATTTTTACATGACACAGTGCACAAAAGCAGTGGATTCATAAGCAAGGCCACAAGATAAAAGACTTAATTTGCTTCGGAACATTTCTCTAATTCTAGATTTACATTTATAGTGGTTTAGGGAACATGTTGTGAGAATGAAGCTGAAGTTAATTTGTCCTTTTCCAGCTTAATGTGCAGTGACAGCTTCTAGTGTGCGTGTGTGTGTCAGTGTGACTTGGGATCCAAGGTAAACACTGCCTAATGGACACAGAAACAGCATTTCATGCTCTTCATAGACCTAGTAACTAGGTGCTATTTTTGTGTCTTTTCATTGGCTGTGTGCTTGTCAAATCAGGATAAAGAGGAGAGGTCACATTGATAAGAAAATTACCCTCTTTTTTCCTTTCCTCCCTCCTGTGGTTTGCTTGCGTTTCTGATGATTCTGTTTGTGCTGCAGTGTTTACAAAGTAGTTAAGTATTTTTTTACTGTAATGATGAATGTTATAAAAGGGTAAGAAAATGTCAAGATGTTCCCATTTTGTTCCACCCATAAATAGAAGGATTTTTTCAAAATACATTTAAATCTATTTTTAAAATGTATCAAAAGATTTTATTGCATTTAAGCACATTTTTAATTAACAGTCAGAAGTATGCGATATTATTTATATATATATATATATATATATATATATATATATATATATATATATATATATATATATATATATATATATATATATATATATATATATATATATATATATATATATATATATATATATATATATATATAAAATACTTGTGTGTTAACTCTTGTGCATTGTTCAAATTTACTACCCTTTTGTTATGTTAGGAATGAAAACATTCACTGAATTAGACCACTCTAAAAATGCATCAGAAAAATATTTTTTCAAATGTTTTGTGCATAAATCTGTTAATCAACCTCAGTTCTGATCAAGACTACTAAATGTTTAAAACATTACAGGATTAGCACATTATTTTCCAAGATTAGAAAATTATGTCACTGATTTGGTGAAAAAAATGTTTACTGGATTTTTTTTTTTACTTTTATCACAGGCTTTGACATTAGGTACATAAGGGTGAAATATTTTTGTGCAGTATTTTTATTTTATTTTACATTACCATGTGTTTTTTTAAGTGTTGTTATAATGAGAATTTAGAAGAAAATTACTTTATCTTAAAATAGTGTCTGTAGTACTTTTTGAAACCGTATATGTTTTTAACAATATTAAAAAGCTTTTTTATTAAGAAAATATAAAAATAAGGGAAATGTTAGAAAAATATAGTAAAAAATATTGTAAGCCAATGCAGTTTATATGGCGGTTAAACATAAAAAACTAAAGCAAATACATTTATTTTACAAGCGAAACTATTTATTTTTTATTACATTTAGAAATACATTAAATGACCGTTTTAGATTAACTAGAAGATTAGAAACATTTTAGATTACTTTAGGATATTTGCTTTTTAGGTTAAAAGCTTTATGAAAAATGTTTAAAATTAAAGTATCTGTACAGTTTATTTTCAAAAAACATTTACTATTTGTATAACAATGCTTAATTGTGCTTAATTCGAATTTTATAGTTTTTTTTGCATTGTGTGAAAGCAACAAATTCTGTTGGAGGGCACGAACCCTGCCCCCAGTTCAGCAGGGTGTTTTCACACCTCTAGTTTGAAAAAAGTCAGGAAAGTGGGTGATTTCAGCTCTGTTTAGGTGGGAGTGTCAAGTGGCAAAAGAAGGAAGAGTTTGCATGAAAAGGGGAGTTTCAGTATGTGCACTACAGCTGATTTTCACACCGGCAACACTGACGCAGGGGAGATAGACAGTGATTAAGAGAGCAGCATTTACAGCAGATCTGAGAGCTGTGTGGAAGTGGAGGATTTTCAGTCCATAATATTGTAGTGATTTTACTGTAAACTTGAGTAATTAAATCATTTTGACTAAAGGATGTCTTTAAAAACTGAAAGAATACTGCTGACGATATGAACTAACTTTGCCATCTGAATAAACATAAGCAAAGAACACTAATCACACACATACCAAATCTGTAGAGACAGGACAATCAACACCAACTGGAACAGTGTCTTTTTTAAAAGAAGATCCAGATTTCACCATTTCCACATGTGAAAAGCTCTCTGGTAAAAAACAAAAATGTTCCTTACATATTTTGTCGCTTGTTAGCAGACCACTGTAATCCACAGATGTGAGTCCAGCTGCGCTATCATAGCGAGGAATTGAAAACAAAACCTTTGGTGCAGCACATTTAAAAACGCGACACTGACATCCCACGTCTCCAAACAGTTCTGCTTCTTTTACTTGTTTGAATTACGGTTGGCAACACAACATGATGTCTCTCTGAACACTGTAACTAGTAAAAACGGTCTTCCAAGCTATATCATATAAATTGAAATGAAGTTGCCCCTCATTCACAAAAGAGCGGGCTGATTGGCTCGAACCAAATCTTGCTCATTAATTAATGAACGGATGTACTGAAAACTCAATGACATCATGTTGTACCCGCCAATACATGCAGCTGATCTCCACACTGGACTTTACACAAGGATCTATCCGCTGGGATGCTTCAACATTTTTTTTCAAAGGGAAGAAAGAATTTGCTCCTAACATTGCAAAAACAACCAGTTTTTACTTTTTTGTGAAATATATGTGCCCTAATAGTGTTTTAACATCTCATGATGTGTTCTGTTGTTTTGTCACAATTTAAACAATGTTTTTTTTTAATTATAGACTGTATAAAATGATGTTTCAATGCTATAAATAAAGCAAAGCTCATGAAAGTTTGTTTTACAAGAAAATAAGAATCTGTTTTCTACATAACATTTTCAAGTATAATTTAAGACATTACTTGATTGTTTTTGTAATTAAAATGTATTAGCAGACTAATTTAAACCAATTGCTTTTTTTCAGAGTATAAATAATATGATCTTCTTGTCAATGATTTACAGTGTACTGCACATTTTATTTTCTCATCATGGCATTTGGATTGGAATGTCATTGTGCTCCGTTACATAACTCTGTCAGATGTAAACAGAGCTGATGATTGAGATCTCACTTGACAACTTTATTTTTTGTAGGTGTTTAGTGTGTCTCTGTGCTTTTCATGCATGACTGTGTGACATTGAAATCTGAAGCTTTTTCTGTTGAAGTCCTGACATGTTTGACCTCCTCTCAGCACAGCATAAAACTTTAATGTGGAAATTGCTTTCTGCGTCTCCCAATAAGCACACAGTGTCTTTCCTGAGTTTATTGACTCACAAAAGATTTATTTGCAGAGAGTGATGGCTGATCGTCATAGAAACGAACAAATAAACATTTGCAGAGCAGGAGAGGAAGAGGCTCCATAAACGTTCAGTGCTTTGTGTTTCATTTCCTGCAAAACATACAGTAGCAGACTTTACAAACGTCCAGATGTATTACAAACATACTTAATTGTTTATTGAATTTTATAGCCCACAGATGTTTTTTGTTTTTTTTGTTTTTTGTACAAAGGCTTGTGTGTACAGTATGTTGAGTGTGAAGTCATTAACCTAACTTACAGAAGTTGTGATGTTGAATGTTTTGAAGAACACTACCGGTAAAAAAAATTTGGGGTCAGTACGATTTTTCCAAATTCCAATGTTTTAAAATAAACTTAAAATGCTCGCATTTATTTAATCAAAAATACAGTACAAATTGTAAAATGTTAATGCATAGGCATATTATAACTGTTCCAAAGTTGTTTAGAATTTTAATAATTTATTCCAGTGATTTTAATGATGATTTTTTTTAGCTTCGTTACTCTAGTCTTCAGTCACATGATCCCTCAAAAATCACCCTAATATTAATGATTATTATTATTGTTAGTTTTATTATTATTATTATTATTATTATTATTATTATCATTATCAATGGAGATAATAATAAAAGCAATAATGACTGGAGTAATCATTTCATTTGAAACTACATACAATAAGAAAGCAGTTATTTAAAATTGAAAAATAAATATTTAAACCAAAAAAAATTACATTTAATAAATGGTGCCTTGATGAACTGAATAATTTTCTGTAAAAAAAAAAAACATGAGAAAAAATACTGACCCCAAACTTTTGACCGGTCGTGTACATTTGCGCAGGTTGCCAGATTGATGACACCAACAGAAGTGTGCCTGACTTTCGAGAATAAAGGCTGATTTGTCGTCTACAAAATAAAAGCAACGACAAGCGATAGAAGAAATATTTTAGTTTTTGTTCTAACACCTGAAATTAATATTTTAGAAAGGACTTCAATTTCTTGCAGCTAAACAGAAAACTGATATTGATCACCTCAGATACAACTCATGTGCTTCATTCAGTGTTAAATGCTAACAATGTAAGTTTGAATGCCATTTTACATGACATTTATTGCCGTTCTACTGAAAGCAGCAGCAGATAGTTCACCTCAGATCTCAGAAATAAACTGTTTGAAATTAACTGTGACTGTATAGACAGACTAAATTCCAAACAGCCAAATTGCTTATTGCAAATCTGGCCAGGTAGCGTGTTTTTAGGACACAGGGTTACAATGTAACCTGCTCACCTAATGTTTATGTTCGTTAAATTTATATTATTGGCTAATTAAAAACTATCTTATGTGAAACTCTGAATCTGCGTCTCATTTCGGAGTCTGCTACCGTCCACCGGAAGTTGCATTTCGATCATAGACACACACTTAAGAGCCTTTCCAATTAATGAATGAATGAAATGCGCGTTTTCCTGCAAGGAACCCGGGTTGCTGAAACATAATTGGCTATACTGACATTGGGCGGGTTGAATGACCAAAACAAACACAGAGATTCCTGCATGTAACTAGCATTTTCAAAGCTGAATATCTGACTTTAGAATGGTTTTTCAGATAAACAAGAATGTTCACTCAGCATGTTTCTTAAGTATCTGCAAACACATTATGGTATTTTTATGTTTTAGAAGAGTCTTTGGGAATGTTTGGCCATTCCTCTTTGCAGTACCTTTTAAACTCTATCAGATTGGATGGAAAGCGACTGTGTACAGCCATTTTCAGATCTCTTCAGAGATGTTTAATAGGATTTAGGTCTGGGCTCTGGCAGGGCCACTCAAGGAAATTTACAGAGTTGTTGTGAAGCCACTCCATTGATATTTTGGTGGTGTGCTTTGGGTCATTGTCCTGCTGGATAAAAAAACGTTGCCCCAGTCTGAGGTCAAGAGCACTCTTAACCAGGTTTTCATTCAGGATGTCTCTGTACATTGTTGCGTTCATCTTTCTCTCTATCCTGACTAGTCCTCCAGTTCTTGCTGTTAAAAAACATCTTCACAGCGAGATACAGCCACCACCATGCTTCACTGTAGGGATAGTATTAGCCTGGTAATGAGCGGTGCCTGGTTTTCTCCATATGTAACGCCTGTCATTTACTCCAAAGAGTTCAATTTTAGTCTCATCAGAGTAGAGTTGGGCCGATAGACGATGTCATCGTTCATCACTGATGGCCAACAGACAACACGATGCTGAGCCGGTATCGCCAATCCTCCGCCCTGCCCTCGTCGCAAACCCGTTCTCGAAAGATACACACTTAGGCCCATTTTACATTAATATGTCTGGGTGTTAAAATGGCATTTTAGAACGAAAATTATCCACATCCACAGCGTGTTTTACCTAGCATTTCTGAACAGCCCTCCTGTCCGCTGAAAACGCACATCACCTAACCACACACAGCCTGCCATACACACACACACACACACACACACACACACACACACACACACACACACACACACACACACACACACACACACATACAGCCACATACAGCCACATACAGCCACAAACTGTCATGCGCTCCTCTGAGCTCCAGAGAGCAGTGCACATTGGACAGTTTATCAAGGATATACCACTGGATCACGTCTCACTAAAGTTGTAAAACTTGATATTCAGACATCCCAAGTCTCCCGGAATTTCCTGGAGTCTCTAGCATAAGTCACGCACCCTTCTCACCCCCGCATCCCTTCTCGCTATTCAGACACGTCGTGCGCCTTTTCAATCACCCCACCGCCCCTACACATACACACACAAACACACACACTGCCCACCCCCATGGTTTTCACATGATGACGATGCCATTGTCCACCGCCATGTTTCACATTAGACATTGTATGATGCCATATTGGTCAACATCGCCCACCCCTACATCAGACCAGATAATTTTGTTTCTTATGATCTTGAGAGTCCCTCAGATGCCTTTTTTCAAATTTCGTCTGGCCACTCTACCATACAGGCCTGATTGGTGGATTGCTGCACAGATGGTTGTCCTTCCGTAAGGTTCTCCTCTCTCCACAGAAGAACGCTGCAGCTCAGACAGAGTGACCATCAGGTTATTGATCACCTCCTTGACTAAGGCCCTTTTCCTCAATCACTCGGCTTACATGGCCAGCCAGCTCTAGGAAGAGTCCTGGTGGTTCCAAACATCTTCCACATAAGGATGATGGAGGACACTGTGCTCATTGGACCTTTCAGAGCAGCAGAACTTTTTCTGTAACCTTCCCCAGCCTTGTGCCTCGACACACCTGCCTCTGAGGTCTACAGACATTTCTATGTCTAACGAGCTTCAGAATAATTATATTATTGATTGTGTTGTATAATTGTATGGTCTATTGCATTCTAGCTGTGTTTGTAAATTGTCAAAATGTCTTCATGTTCTTTGTTGTTGTTGTTGTTGTTGTCAGTTTTACAAGCCGCTATGCAAGTGTCATCATACTGACAAACAGTTTTCATGAATCACATCTTCATAAATCTCTTGACATTAAAACTCTTCGTCTCTTATTCCCCGCAGGTCCCCAAGGCTGGAGAAAACTTTATTAAACTCTGTAAGAAAGGATATTACGATGGCACAGTATTTCACCGCTCTATTCGAAATTTCATGGTGGGTAAATTACTTTTCATTTATTATATGATATTTTGTTGAATTTATTTATTTTGAAGTTTACTGTATGTGTAAGGTTTTAATACAGTTTACATTAAGTGCATGCGTGTGAGTGTTATGTTGCTGCCAATTATAATAGGAATGATATAAAATTGCATTCTGTTACCCATTGAATGCTTAATTATGACTGGTTCATATCACTTTTTCGTATAGTTTATTTCAAAGTTCCTTACAACTTAAAACAGCAAAATAAGCAAAACAACTGACCAACCAAAACACATACAATTCAATTGGATAAAAATAATTTACATCTCCATCAGTCTGTATATCCATTGATCGGGCCTCAGTTACCATCTCAAAAAATTGTTAGCAATGTAGAATTAGGATGAGATATGTGGAAAGAATTAGTCACAAAAATGCTTTAAGGACAAAGTTTGACATGTTTTTAATAAAAACTGATTTTAGATATACCGAAATGTATGTTGATTATTAGGAAAAGAATGACTGCATCTGAAGTAGTTTAGAGTTTCTAAGTGCTCGCTAATAGAAAAAAAATCTAATTAGGATATATTTATATAATACAAATATTAAATTGTATTCATGATGCGCTTTTCTTAAAACTCAAAGCGCTACTCATATACATATATCTTATGTATGATATATACAACAACAATATGATATATACAACAACAAATAAAAAAACCAACCCCAGCCAAAATTACAAGCTCACATAAAATAACAAGTAACAAGTCAAAAATCACACTCTGTATGTTATATGCATATTAATATATGTCATATGTTGTTTTTTGTTTTCAGATTCAAGGAGGAGACCCTACAGGGACTGGTACAGGTAATTATTTTAAGATTTAATAAGAATTATATTTAGTTTCCATCACTCGGGTATAATGGTATGCTGTTTTCAGACTGATACCTAGTTTTGAGAAGTGTGTTCACAGCAGTAGTGGTATTTAATATAGATTTTGTTTTTACAGGAAAGAGCAAGTAGAGCATTATTTTAAATTATACATGAAATCTGTTATCATTGATATGCATTGTATATTGGATCTAAAGCTTAGACCGTATATATAATAGATGAGACCACCTGATGCTGTATTAAAAGGTCATAATTATTTTTACTAGAACAATTTAACATGCTTTAATTTTCAAAACGCATTATTTTACTGCACATTTACTGCTGCGCCTCTATTGCAAGTGTTTGTGAAATGATCTGATTGAGAGGTTTCTATAAATCCCTGCCTTTAAAAAGCACATGGTTGCCTGATTGGCCAGCTGACCCAATGCTTTATGATTGGTCAAAGACCACAAGCGATTATCAGAAATGTAATACTTCTTACCATTATCACCAGTTTCAGGCTACTAAAGCATATATAAAGACAAACAGTTAAAACATCCTTTTAACTCTATCATTTTGAACTTGAGTCACAATCCGATATCTATGTCAGTGGTCGAGCAAATCAGTCAGAATCAACTTTATACATTTATTTATACAAAATAGTCTTAATTAGTTAAATAAATAAAATTAAATTAATTAAATAAAACAGTTGCATTCAAATATGAAATACTGCTTTTCCACTGAAGACCAAAATGAGATCTGGCGTGCTGATGATGTTGATTTAGATTTGTTGTTTTTATCAGCTATTTTCTCCCCATATGTTTTACAGTCCTTTTGTCTTGACATCAACCATCTTCTTTTTCTCTTTGCTGTTGCTATTTTATTATAGTTTATCAGACAGAGACCCCTATGGATGATGATGTAATCGCATCCCGTGTCTACTGCGGACCAGTTACTTTTCGAATGTGCATTTGCGCGTCATGCATCACACACCAAGATTAGTTCTGATAGCATATTTTCCAAAAAACCTCTCTCAGTCATATTCTCGTCTCCTTTTTATTAGTCAACGAAAATGTCACTATATTTTTATTATAGTTGTTGTCATCGTCACTTAATAAACTTTTTCGTCACGAAAATTATGACATTTCTAGTCAACGAAATGAACACTGCTACATGTCTGAACACAATGTACAGTGTTTTTATGTTGTTGCTGCTGCACAATTTTATTTTCAATATGGAAGAAATTATTTCATTATCAGTTTATCGAATAAAATACAAATTACGGTGTACTCAAACTTGTGACCATTAATTGTAAATCCAAACAAACCCAGATTTCTCTCATGTAGTCTCTTAATTTAAAATTGCTCATATTTTGACTTGCTGATCAGAGGATCATTTTACTACTTTCTTCAACTTTCTAAATAGCGTGACCTCAGCTTACTTCTCCAAATATCAATCTGAATGCTGTTTTGAGCCACATTTCTCAGGGATGTTTGTCGTGTGCTCGTAAGTGTTAAAAGTCTGTCTGAGAAACAGAAGGCTAAAGAGCTTCTGCACTCAATTCCCTCAAAAAGCCATGTACGTATCTAAAATTCAGTCCCATAAAAAATGCACAAGCCTCACCTGAGACCCTTGCGTAGAGAGAAAGATTGAGAGCAAGTAGACTGAAAGATTTTTTTTTTCTTGAACGGAGAGTGAATTTAAAGTGTTGCGTATTAGACTTGAAGGTCAGAAGCAATTTCTGTTTTCCAGTCATTCTGACTCGACTCGTGTGTTTGAGACCAGGTTTGACCTAAAAATAGATTCAAATGGAGGAAGTGATTTTGCATCAGTACAAAATGTTGATCGGCTGTCCCGAATATGTGCTTTTAGTCACTTGAGTGGGACATTTTAGTACAGTAAGTGACCGTTGATGTACGTCAGAATAGAGATTGCTGTGTATTCAATCTCTAATAATGTGGCACTTCATAATTAACATCATTCTCTGGATAAAAGGCGATTATTTTACAAATCATTGTTGTCGTAATTGTATAATAGTAAAATTTAAACCATAAAGATCATGTGCTGGCCTTGCTCCATAGTGTTCCACCGGGAAAAAATTTATTTACCATCTCCAGGTTGGAGGAAAGTCCTTACCCCATGTGGAGGAGTTCAAGTATCTTGGAGTTATGTTCAAGAGTGAGGGAAGGATAGAACATGAGATTGACAGGCAGCAGTAATTCGGTTGATGTATCTGTCCGTTGTGGTAAAGGAGCCGAGCCGAAAGACAAAGCTCTCGATTTACCGGTCAATCTACGTTCCTACTCTCACCTATGGTCATGAGCTCATGACCGAAAGGACAAGGTCTTGGATACAAGTGGCTGAAATGAGTTTCTTTCACAGGGTGGCAGGGTGCACCCTTATAGATAGGGTGAGGAGCTCTGTCATCCTGGAGAAGCTCGGAGTAGAGCTGCTGCTCCTCCACATCGAGAAAAGTCAGCTGAGGTGGCTCGGGCAACTGTTTTGGATGCCTCCTGGATGCCTACCTAGGGAGGTGTTTCCACCTCGAGGATGACCAAGGACACACTTGAGGGACTTTGTCTGTCGGCTGGTCTGGGAACGCCTCAGTATCCCCCGGAGGAGCTGGAGGAAGTGTTTGGAGAAAGGGTAGTCTGGGGTTCTCTACTGAGACTGCTGCCCCTGCGACCCGACCCGGCCTTAAAATAATCTATATAAAATCAGAAAAAAAGTTACTTTGTAGCTTTCCACTTTTTTTCATGCTCAAAAACACACACAGTAGCTGACACACATTGAAAAGCATTTATAGTAGAATTGCCAGAACGTTATTAAAAAGTTTGTTTCCTAAAAAGTGAAAAGGAAAGATATAAGGGGTGAGCTCTTCCATCCATTAACAGATACATACTGATAACTACTGACATTATGCCAAACCATAATAACATGGCATATTTCATTTTATTTTGAAAGCTTTGATCATGTATTCAGCTGTCCTTCAAATAAATAGTATTAGTCAAATTATTAAAATTGTGTTTTGGATGCAGCAATAAGAAGTCATGAGAGTGACGGATCACACCGTGTTCCTTTGAAGAGACGCTGTGTTCTTTAATAATGCTGCGCGGGGAATGAATGTGCAGTAATTATGATGCTGCAGGATTCATCAACATCATTAAATCAAGGCTTCTTTACACACCGGCTTGTTTCTGTGAAGCAAAAAACATCACAACTCACGCTGACGTAGCCGTTATAGGCATATGACAGTTGGTAAAGAAATATTAGAATATACAATCTTGACTTGAAACAACAAATTGAAGGAAAATCAAGAAAATGAGGTGATGTATTTATTTGAATATACTGTCTACTTTATATTTATTTGATAATGTGGCCATTATACATTTTTAATCAATTCAGTTCCATGGAATAATCAGATTAACAACAATTAATTGCATATTTTATGTGTAACTGGTTTTAAATTGCCTTTAAATTGTGTAACTGGTTTTAAAGGTTGCGCATCAATCTTAATTCTCTCAATTGACTTTATATAAACTCTTAGGGCCCTATCCTACACCTGGCACAATAAGGCGCAAGGTGTGGATGGTGCGGTTTGTTGCTGTTTGCAGACTAGCATAACCCGAATTTTCACAATTTGTGACATGTTGTTTAAATATAAAATCCATTTGTGCCACTTTGTGGACTCATGGGTGTTCTGGTCTATAAAGAAGGTGTGTTAAGGTGCATAGTTGGTGCATTGCTATTTTGAGGAACTGAAATAAGCTGCGCCATTGAACAACTGAAAGCCGGTTTAAAGTCAGCGCAGGGCGCATTAGTTGTGTGCCTATGCAATTCCATACACTTACACATGCTTAATACACACAGGATGTACAGCAACACACAAATCTCTTTACACATGTAAAAATTAAAGTATTAAAATGTTGCAAAAGTGATTATTTTCTACATAAATATAAAAACCACTGCCTCCATACCTTCTTCAGCTTGGGGGGCTTTTTTTTGTTTATTCATGACAATTTGCATTAGAATAATGATATTATTATTCGTGGTATTATTTATTATATGCAGATTAATATTTGTTTTAATAAAAACAAGTGTAGATTTCTCCACCTGTCTGGTGTTGGAGACTGAGAATAATATATAGTTTAATAACTAATTTCTAATTATTTATTTTATCTTTGCCATGATGACAGTAAATAATATTTTACTAGATATTTTTCTAGACACTTCAATACAGCTTAAAGTGACTAGGTTAATTAGGTTAACTAGGCAGGTTAGGGTAATTAGGCAAGTTCGAAAAACAAATATAGCTTAAAGGGGCTAATAATTTTGACCTTAATGTTTTTTTTTTTTATTTAAAACTGCTTTTACTCTAGCCAAAATAAAACAAATAAGACTTTCTCCAGAAGAAAATATTAAGTGCGTGTGTGTGTGTGTGTGTGTGTATATGAATATATATATATATATATATATATATATATATATATATATATATATATATATATATATATATGTATATATACTCGGGCTGTCAAAATTAGCATGTTAACGCACGTGATAATTTGAAAAATTTAACGCATTATAAAAAAATACCGCAAATAACGCAGTTGCCGTTTTTTTTCCTTTTCTTTTTCTTTTTTTTCTTGTTGTGGCCGGCACGTCCATAGAGGCGACAGGCACCCACCTTGGGCAGCAGAATATGAGCGAACCTCCCGGTCCTCACATTCATCCGCTACACCCACTCCTTCCCTTAAAAATAAAACCGCGTGATTGCCGTTTGCCTAGAGCGCCAGTTTAGTTTGCTCTGGTCCTTCGTGTGTTTAACGTGCAAAGAACAATAGATAAGACCAAGGACGCACTTTTAGAAAAAAGTTTCAGTATTAAACAATTAATGTGGCAACACCTGGCTATTCTGAGTTTACAGAGTTTCATGCAATTTCGTGTGTTTCATTTTTTAATCTTTAGACTTTAACTGCAGTTCAGCAGTTCACTCTCATTCAGCATATTTTCATTCAGGATGTTTTAATGGAATTTGATACCGCATGGCGAACGGAAAGAAAAAACATTTCGGGACTCATGTGATCCTTTAAGGTAATCAAAAATTGCTGCCTACATGGTCGACTCTTAATCAGTAGTATCTTAATCATCAAAGCTGAGTATTAGTGTCCATGTGAATGGAAGTGCCGGATGAATTCGCAAGCAGCAAAGACAGCCCATTTCTCCTCCTTAAGCTGTGTCCATGAGCCCTCAAATGTTTCCCCCCTATTGTAAAGTGTCTGCTTCAAGTTGGTGTATCAAAATCTTTGCTTGTGAAATACAGCCATACTTTAGAACGCTTAGTTTTAGCAAATTTGATGAACGCGATCGTGCTTGTTGATGTATCTGAAGGGATCCCTATCGCTAACCGGCACTGCGTGCGTGTGCGTGTGTGTTTGTGTTTGTGTTTGTGTGTGTGTGTGTAGTCCACTAAGAATCCAACATAGAAAGCATTTTTGTTTGTTATTGGCATGGATTGTTTTGAAATTCAAATGGCACTTACATGCCTGTGTTTTTTTTTTTCTGTAATTAATACAGCATTTTGTGATTAATTACAAAAAAGTGTTATCACGTAAATTTTTTTAATCATTTGACAGCCCTTATATATATGTGTATATATATATGTATATGTATGTATATGTATGTATATATATATATATATATATATATATATATATATATATATATATATATATATATATATATATTCATATATATATATATATTCATAAATAATTATAATAGATAAATAATAATATTTGTTGTTTTTAATCTTGTCTGCCTTGTTATTCTGTCCAGTTGATTTATTTATTCAATTTTATCCACTTCCAATAACACTTTTTTTCCCCCCTCTGTTTTAATCAAGTCAGTGGCGCAGGGTTGGAAATGTCAGCAAGGTCATAAATTATGCAGAAATGTCACCTGGGGAATGTTTTATGAGGGCGTGTGCTGTAAAGCCAGCACTCCACAACGACACCAGCTGCCGGACGGTAAACAGTTGAGCTAAAATCATGCGCTACTGCTCATGGACCATTTGAAAACTCTCACTTAACACTAAATTCAGTAGATACCTGCGTCTTAAACAGTGTCTGAGTTCTGGAAATGTTTCTAATTTTAATTTGAGTCTTATGTTAGCCTCTGCGCACACTCACATATATACATGATCACTTGCTGTGAGATGTGCCATCCAGCTGAGCTTTTGATTGAGCGTGATGAAGCGTTAATTAGTGTACCTGATTTGGCGGGCTTTGGCATGAGGTGTTTGTTTATGGTGGCAGAGGACGACGCATGGTGCCTGTGCAAGGGGCAATGGGTTACTCATTTTATAAATGGTTTGAAATGATTCAGAAGGACAATCTGGGTCAAGTTTAGTAGAACTGCTTGAATATTTCAGTGTAAAATCTGTGGGAAGTATTAAACCTGTAGACTGTACTACGTTATATGGGGGAAAGTATTCAACACTTTGTTTTTTCCTGGGAATAATATTTCTAAAGGACCCATTGGAATTCAACCAAATTTTGCTAAAAATGCCTTAGATACCTCTCATATGGAGAATGAAGCCACATGCATAGCTCAGGTGTCATCTTGACGGTTCTGTGGGTCTCGTCTATTTAATCTGATCTTTATTTTGTATTCTCTATTGGATTCAAGTCAGGGGATTGGCTGGACCATTTTTCAGCTTGATTTTCTTTCTCTGAAAGCATTTGAGAGTTTGCTTGGCTGTTTTTTATTATTGTCCTGCTGAAATGTCCACCCTGGTTTCATCTTCATCATCCTGCTTATGTAGATGTTGAACTGAAGCAGCTAATATTTATTTACAATGGTGAAGGGCAGAGGCTTCCTGAAGAACTACTGAGAGATTTCAGCTGCTGTCTGGGCTTTCACTGACTTTCTACACCTCCCTTTCTTCTTGTGTTCAATACTTTTTACTCGTCGTTTAATTTTATTACATATAACCTCATTTGTAAACTAATTTGTTTAGTTTTCCTTGCATAATTGGATTTCCTTAGTTGTTACCAACATCTGGTAAATTTCAAGTCAACAGCACCTTTAGAAATATGTTTTCTGAGAAAAATTGTTTAGCATAGTATACTTATTTCCTTCATTGTAGTAATGTTTAAAAGGTGGGGTTCTCATGCTTATGAAAAGTAATCAGAAATATACTTAACAAAAGTATGATCTGAAAGATTGTGCTGTTATGCTCAACAAAAGAAATACAGTAAAAGCAACAATATATCTGTTATTACTGTTTTTGAACAGCTTTGGTTGAGTGTAAGACTTTAATCTTTTAGATGATACTTTTATAATCATTACTTAAGTCTTTAGTCACATGTTCTTTCAGAATTTTTTTTAAAATGCTGAATTTTGCTCTACAAAACTGGCGTCATTTTTTTATTTTGTCAGTGTATTTTTTGGTGTAGACCAGGGTTCTGTTCTTGTGCATTGCTCATTTGACTGAATGATTTTATTAGTGATGACATTGTCCACAATAGTATCGTTCTTCAAAGCTCATCCTGGAGTTGTTGTCAAGCTACATGTCTAATTTAGGATTCACAAAATTGTCATTGCAACTGAAGGTGATACCAAAAGTCTGTAACAACTGCTGATATTTTCTTAAAAGAATGCTGCATTAAGTTGGGGAAGGTAATAATGTTGTAAAATTAATGTTAATGTAAGTTAATGCAAATCTGTAGTATACAATCTAAAATAAAGTTATAGACTGTCAAAACTGTCACTATTTGTACCTTTTATTTTTAAGAGATTGTTATTTTACTTTTAAGTGACTAATGTACACGTTTGGGACTAATATAAAAACCTTTTAGTTTCAAATGTAATCTCTGAAAAAATACCGTCCTAGCCACAATTTCTGAAAGTGTGTGACAGTAGAATTTTTTTTTTTGTGAAGGAATAATTACATAACTTGTGGGAGTCATGTACACACAATGTTGGGAGCTAATATGCAGATGTTTTGATGTAGCGCAGGAGATGCAGACACTTATCAAATATGAAAATGCTTTTTTTTATGCTAAATTAATTTTAATAAATTTAGTTATGGCTTTTTTTTTCAAGGGATTACTCTCACATAAGACACTCTTGAAAGAGAGATTACAAATGTCAAGAGGTTTCCTGCTAAAATAGGTTTAAAAGGATAAACCTAAAAGTAAAACTAAGTGAATTGCTAAATACTATACTTCGGACAAAATGTAAAGCCAGAACACATGGCCTAAAATAAATGTGTAAAGTTATTTTGTATCTTAACAAACGGTTTAATTTACTACAAATTTGACATTATTTTGCTCACATGGCTGATAATTAATCAGACGAGCTCATGATGATGCATTGATGGTCACAATTTTAAAGATTGATAGATCAGTCCTTCACAGTAATCACGAGTGCACACAAGAAACTCAAATCAGTTCATTCTGATGTTTTTATTTGATTTTCATGGTTATTTGAATATCCAAATTATCCAGAAATCATAATTAAAGGATACAGGATCTGCCAAACCATCTTAGATTAAGCAAGGAAAAAAGAACAAACCTTTAAGGTTTGTTTACACTTTCCTATGAACCGGATCGCACTTACAGAGCAATTGCATCAGAGATTACTTTAAGCAAACTGTAAAAAATATAGTTTTTTTCTTTTCAAATGAATATTTTGGGGACCAGAATGCAGTTTGCCAATGTAGTTTAGTGCCAGCAGTGTCAGAGAAATCAAATGTCTATTTGGTTATGCAAATGTGTTTGTTTTTGTAATGATTTTGTTCTTCCAGAGCAATTATTTCAGGCTACAGTTGTGAGCGCACTTGCAACAGGGTTGTTATTGGCCATGTGTCATATTGTGTTAATGATAATCTCATCCAAAAGCTCCCTATTGTTTTCAATATTCATGTTTTTTTTTTTTCCACCTCCTGTCAATCCTCTATCTGTCATTGTGTGTATCAGGCGGTGAGTCTTTCTGGGGGAAGCCGTTCAAAGATGAGTTCAGACCCAATCTGTCTCACACTGGCCGTGGGATTCTGAGCATGGCCAACTCGGGACCAAACACAAATAAATCACAGTTGTGAGTAAAAGTTTCATCTACACATTATTACACTTTACTGTCGTCACACTGTAGCAAACTTTATTCAAACTGCATCAAACATTCGGCTTTGTTCTAAATACTGCAAGTTATTCAGCCTCTCTCTATATACAGTTGAATACAATTATTATCTTCTGTGAAAATGCATTATTTTTCAAAGATTTTAAGTGCTGTTTAACAGAGTAAGAACATTTTCACAGCAATTTTCTCTGATATTCTTCTTCTGGAGAAAGTCTTAGTTTTTTTAGTTTAGCTGAAATAAACATTTTTTTCAATATTATTAGCCCTCTTAAAGGGGTGGTCCACAGTGTATTTTTAAGGCTTGGTTGTGTTTATAAGATGTAAAGCAATGTGTGCTCAAGCTTCACTCATAGCAAATCACGTAATTTTTTCACATATCTTACTTTGATTATATACAGCTACTCAGCTAACATGAAAACAACTGTTATATTTCCAAGTTTTTCTTAAAAGCCTGCCCTCAAGAGCCTCTGATTGGTCAGCTAACACAATGTGCTGTGATTCGCGGATTCCTACAAACTCACACTTTTGCGCTGTGTAAACACTCTCAGTGAGAGTAACTGTTAGCAGTGTTAGCTGCCTAAAAAAAGAGCACACAGCTGAACTTCACGCCTGCACTCTAAAATAAAACCTGACAAGTGTCTTTCTTTTATATACAGTTGACGTCAGAATTATTAGCCCCCCCTTTGATTTTTTTTTATTTCTTTTTTTTATATATATATATATATTTCTCAATTGATGTTTAACAGAGCAAGGACGTTTTCACAGTATGCCTGATAATATTTTTTTCTTCTAGAGAAAGTCTCATTTGTTTTATTTCGGCTAGGATAAAAACAGTTTTGAATTTAAAAAAAAACATTTGAAGGTCAATTTTTAGCCCCTTTAAGCTATATTTTTTCCCATAGTCTGCAGAACAAACCATTGTTATAAAACCATTGTTATTAACTTGCCTAATTACCCTAACCTGCCGAGATAACCTAATTAACCTAGATAAGCCTTTAAATGTCACTTTAGGCTGTATAGAAGTGTCTTGAAAAAATATCTAGTCAAATATTATTTACTGTCATCATGGCAAAGATACAATAAATCAGTTATTAGAATTGAGTCATTAAAACTATTATGTTAAAAAAAAAATTCTCTTTGTTAAACAGAAATTGGGGGAAAAATAAACAGTGGGGCTAATAATTCTGATTCAACTGTATATTCGGGTTGTAAGTATGAGTAAGTAATATGAAACGTTCTCATGTCTTTTGCGAATTTGTTATTTGAGATGAACATTGTGGGTGTTTACAGCAGTTTGACTGATAAATATGGATTTCTAACTAAATTGTTGGCGGTGCCAAACAGCATTTCTCGTTTTTTACGTCCTTGTTTACATCCGCACGTAAACATACCATTAACGCTAAAAATGTGTGCGTGTAGTTGATCAATTTTAACAAATAAAAATACTTACAGGTTGTGGCTTACAATCCACAGCTCTATCTGTTGGAGGAGTTTTTAGTGGAATCCAACACTGATTCTGGAAGCTCTCCTTTGTCAAACGCTAGCTGTATATTTTTTTAATTCTCTGGAACATAATTCAAATGAAACTGTAAACACCTCTCTCTTTGTGTCGTGTCCTTTGGAAGCCCAAATACAGAAACAGAAGAAGCTCTGTGAAAATAGCAGTGTTTGCATGGCATTTTAGCTTTCTATGCTATAACATTACAGCGCCTTTGTCCACACCCCTTTGCTGCGTGTGGTGTTCACGAAGTGTA
Source organism: Danio rerio (assembly GCF_052040795.2). Lineage (NCBI taxonomy): Eukaryota > Metazoa > Chordata > Actinopteri > Cypriniformes > Danionidae > Danio > Danio rerio. The sequence continues at coordinate 13,759,762 of NC_141025.1, forward strand.
TGCGCATAACATGAAGCCCTTGTTATCTCACTAGGCCGGAAGTATTTTTTGTAGTCCCAAAATTTCCTTTGCTGTAGGCTTTGTTAAGTTAACTGTTAAGTTAACTGTAAAAACCAATGTCTCCTTTTGTATTGAATTTTGAGCACATTACATTGAGAGATTTTGTTTATGTTCACACAGCTACACATGAACTAAAGTTTAAAATATGATATCGCAGTGGACCACCTCTTGATATTGTTCACTTGGCTACAGAAAAAAACACTGTTTTTCAATAACTTGCCTATTTAATGTTATAAACCTAGTTAAGTAATTAAATTGCGCTTATACGTAAAAATGCTTGCATATGCCTTAAACATGAACTTGCCCTGTTTATAAAACTCACACAATAATTTTTTTTTATTCCTGTTTCAGCTTTATAACATTTCGCTCCTGCGCATACCTGGACCGGAAGCACAGTGTTTTTGGAAGGTAAATATTTTTGGGGATTTATTAATCTTCTCTAAGGGCTTTTGACACTTACTAAAGGTACGCCCATATGTTTTATTTATTTCATTTCTCTTTTTTTTCTATTTTTATTATGTCCATTTATTTCTGTCTTTAGTATGTTTTTGGTTAAAAAAGGTAAAACCAAAACAAAATGAAAATTGTCTGTCTGTCTCTGTCATTCTATCTGTCGTTCTATCTCTTAATTGTTCTATCTATCATTCTGTCTATTGTTCTATCTATCTATCAATCTATCTATTTTATCTATTATTTTATCTGTCTGTTTGTCTTTCTATCTATTAATCATTTTATCTATCTATCTATCTATCTATCTATCTATCTATCTATCTATCTATCTATCTATCTATCTATCTATCTATCTATCTATCTATCTATCTATCTATCTATCTATCTATCTATCTATCTATCTATCTATCTATCTATCTATCTATCTATCTATCTATCTATCTATCTATCTATCTATCTATCTATCTATCTATCTATCTATCTATCTATCTATCTATCCTATGTTGCATGAATTTTGTATCTTGACACACACACGTATGCATACTCACACGCATGCACTTTACACTGAGGGAAAATCTTGCCCATTTGGCACTGCGTTGAAATCCTTGGACTGTAGCTGTGGAATTCGGAGGTTTGTCAGCATAAGCCTTGACCAAACTCACATGCACCCCTCACACCACATGCTGTTTGTGTGTGTGTGTGTGTGTGTGTGTGTGTGTGTGTGTACTTACTGAGCACGTGCAGTTAAGAACACACACACACCCCTTAACCCTCAGCCTATGGGGCACCTAGTCATTCTTTAAGAGAAAACAGCCCACAGGACCCGCTGTAGAACAGAAACAGCACTATTCATACAGATTTAATACAACGAACAAGAAAATTAATGGATAGCTTACTGATCATTTTACGTTATGGATTGCTTGCTGACCACCAAACTTGGGAAAAGTTAATCCAGTTTGATCGAGTTTCATTTAATAAATCATCTATGATTATAATTTGTAATTATATATTTTTCAATTCAATTCAGCTTTATTTGTATAGAAATTTTACAATATCGATTGTGTCAAAGCAGCTTCACATAAATGGTCATAGTAACTGGATATTTGAATGTTTAAGAAGCTGTTTGTTAAATTATAAAAAAAAAATGAGTTGAGATTGTTGCTTTTTTTGGAATAATCATAAATGAGGAGTCTGTATGGCATGTAAACCTTTTTCTAGATCTTCCATATTAGTGTTTACTTATAATTATAATTGACTTTTATATTTTCATTTTGTATTATTTTGATAAAAGTTAGAGAATAATTTGAATTATTCGGTGATGTCCTTGTCACTTTAGCTAATTAATATTTTTTTATTGTATGCTTTGCTGTTTTTATTACTTTTGAGCACTAGTTCACATAACTATACTGATACTACAGATGTAACTTGTATAAATCATTCTGAATTAAAAAAAATTACAACATTTAACCACATATATTACAAATAATATTTAAATGAATAGTCCTCAATCAACTACTGTAATAAACCTTGTTTTGTTGTTATTTATTGTTCATCTACAATTATATTTTATGTTTGTTTTTGTTTCATTTTTAGTTATCAATAGCCTGGTTTCAGACACAGATTATGCAAAGAATTTGCTATTATTTTGTAAATGTTGGTAAAATGGTTGGAAAATCGCACAATTTCCATTAGCCAAAGTTACACAGCTAAAACATTACAATAAAATCAAACGGGGAAAATAAATCTTTAAAAATGCATAAGGGACAAAAGTCTTGTCACCTGTCCAAGTTTTAGAAACAACAAATCATAACTTGACTTCTAGTTGATCATTTGGTATCAGAAGTGGCTTCTATGAAAGGCAAAGGCCTCTAGATTATGCTTATTTTACTAAAATAAAGTATGATCATGCCTTGATTTTTAATCATTTAATTAGGGCAGTAAGGTTTGACTTTGCTTAGACTAAAGTCTTATCACTAAACAGAAATAAAGTACAGTATAGAATATAAAGTCATGCTGCAGTGGAAAAATAATAAATATTGTGTATGACTCCCATGAGCTTGGAAGACTGCATCCATACATCTCAGCAATGACTTCGATAAGTTAATAAAGTCATCTGAAATGGCAAAGAAAGCGTTCTTGCAGGACTCTCAGAGTTCATCAAGATTCTTTGGATTCACCTCCTTCTTCATCTTACTCCGGACATGTTCAATAATGCTCTTGAATGGTGACTGGGCTGGCCAATCCTGGAGCACCTTGATCTTCTTTGCTCTCAGGTACTTTGTGAAGGCTGAAGTATAAGGAGCGCTAGCCTGCTGAAGAATTTACCCTTTCCTGTGGTTTGTAATGTAATGGGCAGCACAAATGTCTTGATACCTCAGGCTGTTTATGTTGCCATCCACTCTGCAGATCTCTCGCACTCCCCCATACTGAATGTAACCCCAAACCATGATTTTTCCTTCACCAAACTTGACTGATTTCTGTGGGAATCTTGTGTCCATGTGAGTTCCAGTAGGTCTTCTGAAGTATTTGTGCTGATTGGGATGCAGTTCAGCAGTTGATTTATGTAAAAAATCTACCTTCTGCCACTTCTTCAAATGATCAACTACTGTAGAAGTCAAGTTATTATTTGTAGCTCTTACAAATGGGATTGTTGACAAGACTTTTGTCAGATAGTGTATATGTAGTAAATCTGTTTCCATTGCAGTTTTGCAATATATTACTTTTTCCACATTGCCTGAAAACCCCCCATTTAATGAGCATAAAACATTTCACGATATTAGTTTCCATTTAGCATATTTTCAAATTAATTTGCAAGATTTGACTGATAATGAAAATGCAGCTTAAAACAACTGTGTGGCAAATCAGTCGTAAAAACTACTTATTTACTTGGTTTTTATTGTACCTTTTTAGCAAAATGGCTCAAAATGAGGGATACAGGATTTTCACATTTGGCTGCGCTTTTCCTTTAAGAAATGTTCAAGCTTGTTGGCTGCTGTGAAGGAGTTTGATCCAGTCTCAATAGAGATATTATGACCGCTTGGCACTGAATAATACCTCATTTACTTTTAGCAGAAGCATTTTAATAGGATTTCTGTCCCTCCCTTGCTCTCTTTTAGAGTGGTTGGTGGTTTAGAGACTCTCTCAGCGATGGAGAATGTTGAAAGTGATCCGAAGACAGACAAACCCAAGGTGCTGAAGCCTTTTATTTATCTTCTGTAGCATCAGAAATGTATGACCAGGTTGCACAATCACACAGTATGGTTTGTGTGTGCTTTGTTGACTCATGGTTCCTCCTGTTTGTTTATATTTTACACCTGCTGTCAAATACCAGAATGCCAAAAGATAAATAGTTCCTTTTCAAACAGCTTGAGAAGACAAACCTCTTCTTTTCACATTGAACCTTTTTATTTTCATTATTTTTTGTGTGTGTTTCATGTCAAAAGCTAATTAAATATTTTAGTTTGGGTCATTTAGCTTGATACTTAAATGCTCTTTTTAAAATTATGTAATTTTTTAATTTATTTTTTATTTCTACATTTTTTAAAAGGAATGTTTGCTTAGAGTTAAATGTGTGAATTTGACAATTTTTTAATCCATTCAGCCCAATCCATTCTGTGGGTCTTGTGGGAACATTTTTAGCTTAGCTTAGCATAAACCATTAAATCGGATTAGACCTTTAGCATCTCGCTCAAAAAAAAAAAAATATTTTTTTTGAGTTTTGATAATTTTACTCTTTAAAGATTGACTCTTCTGTAGTTTTTATTATATTTTCATTCAACTCAAGTTTATTTGTATAGCACCTTTTACTATAATTATTTTTTCAAAGGTTTACAAAAGGTTAAATACAAATTTAAATTAAATATAAGTTAATATGTACAGATATGGTTAACCTGCAATGTTATTACATATAGGTGATGTCTGTGTGTACATGTTCAATGAAGTTTATTTGTGTATTAAGTGTATATGTTATATTTGGCGTCATCTCTTCATATGTGTTGTCCTCAAGGTTCTCAATGGTTAGCATCATCTCTTCACAGGTCTTGGATCTCATCAATGGCGCTGCACAATCTTTAGAGGCCTTGTGATGAGTACCCCCAAGTAAAAAATAGAGAACAAGAAAACAATTAGTTTAACTGCTGTTCATAATATGTAGTAGTAAATTTAACTTAAACGCTTTTCTCAAACTCGAAGTGCTACAAAACAATAATACAAAAAACCTTGGATAACAAAATGCAACAAATAGTTCAAAAATGACAGAAATCCTTATACATTAAAAGCAATACTAAAAAGGTAAATCTTAGGCAGTTTCTTAAAGTTGTCCAGGGAACTGGCATTCCTGATGGTTGTAGGTTAAGCATTCCATGATTTTGGTGCATGGTAGGAAAATGCCCTACCTCCCATAGTGTTGAGTCTGCAACAAAGCTGAAACAGAGTGAGACCCAATGCAGAACGTAAACAGCGAGAAGGAGATGATACAGTCATCAGATCACATATAACCAGGAGCAAATCCATGTACCGCTTTGAATGTTAAAAATCAGATTTTTAAAATCAATACATGACTTGACGGGTAGCCAGTGTAGTTGCTGAAGTACTGGGGTAAGGTGATACCGTGTCGTGTGTGTCAACATGCATGCAGCTGAGTTTTGAATGTACTGTAATGTCCTGAGAGCACTTGCTGGAAAATTTATTTACAGAAATCTAGGCGAGAATTGATGAAGGCATGAACAAGCCTCTCAGTGACTACGTTTACATGGACACTAATAATTTGATTTTAATGCGATTAAAATACTTTTTTTATACTTTGATTAAGAGTCTACCATGTAAACAGCAATTTTTTATTAATTAGATTGAGGTCATAATCGAACTAAAGAGAAATTGAATTAAGGCATGGAGTATGCCGATTTTAGTCGCATTATTGAAGTGCAGTACAGACATGTAAACACCTTAATCAAAATATTACCCTTATGTAGGACTTTTTGCCTCATTTTGCGACAGGGTAGTCCACACACACACACACACACACACACACACACACACACACACACACACACACACACACACAGACACACATACATACAGACACGGTTGTGGGACACACTGTTTGAGGCATCTACCGAGTCAGAGCAGACCACAGACACCTGTATTGCAAAATGCAGACTTTTTTTTTCTTCCATTCAGCATGCGATATGAACTTCCATTAAAACAACACTCTTCCAGCAGATCATAGTTGCATCCAATATCTCGTTTGTCACGGGGGGGCATGCAGGAAATGTTGCAGAATGAAAGGGAAAGTGCCAAACCGCAGATCAAGTCGACAAATTGATAATGAAACACAAAATTACATGAAACTCTGCAGGAAACACGGATAGCGCGGTGACGCAATGACCTTAATCTAATTATGTGCTATAACATGTTAAACGGGATCATGAAAGAAACATTCAAAAAGCAACTCATGTAAATGCCCTAATCTTAATATTGTATTAATTAGATTAAGGCAAATAATTTGAATTCTGATGTCCGTGTAAACATAGTCAGTATCTGGTGTCGAAAGAAAGGGTCTAATGTGCGCAATGTTTTAAAAAAAGATATATTTGTTACATGTTTAAATTATATTTTAAGCTAAGACAAGCATCAAAAACTACGCCAAGATTGGGCACCTGCGGAGGTGATGATAATTGAAAGCCATCGAATGAAAGCATAAAATTACTACTCTTATTAACATTAGAAGAGGTATTTGTATATGTAAGGGGTATATGTATTTGAGCAAGAGATATTAAATATTAATGCAAAAATGAAGTGCTATAAATGAAAATAGCAGTTATACTAACAAACAGAAACAAACATAAGTATTTCTAACAAAATGTCTGGTGCATTAAGACAGGAGGAGTGTATCCTTCAGGTGGTTTGTCTAGCCCACTCATCTGCATGCAGTACACTCATGCATACTCTTTCTATTGTAATAATCAAGGAACTTTGCAGCTGTACTTTTGCTGCAGCAGCGTCAATGATATTGCACAGTGCCTGAAAACAGCGCCCAACAAGGTAACAGTGCTGTGTAATATCATTGTGCCTGCTGGAGCCATGGTACGGCATCAACGTTCCTTCATTATTATGCAGAGTATAGTTCTTAGCCATATCGGCCTAGAAAAATAGCAATTCTTCATTTACTGTCGGTCATAGTAATTACAGAAGAGCAAAGCTTAACAGGAAAATCATTGAAACTCCTTTTTTATATTTTTGACTGAGATGCTAATGGTCTAATCCTATTTAATGGTTTATGCTACGCTAAGCTAAAAGTCATCCCGCCATCCCGGAGATTAGCTTTCTTGAATTTTTTGGGTTCAAAAATGTGAAACTCAACTGTTTACCTCTAGGAGAATTGTAAAATGAGTGTAGAAATTTAGTTTAAAGTCATCTACTTCTTCAAAAAGGCCTAAGACAAATTTGTTTTTCATTTTCATTTATTTGCATGATTTTATTTTGTTGTGCTTCATGTGAAAAACTTTATTTAATCTTGCAACATTTAGCTTGATATTTCAATGCTTTTTTTCTTAAAAGGTAACCACATGCTAATAGGTAAAGACTGTTTTCTAAGCCTGACTCTGTTTCTCTTTCACATTGTCAGTCTGAGATTAAGATACTGAGCACTTCAGTTTTTGTGGACCCGTATGAAGAAGCAGATGCCCAGGTCAGCATTTTTATGCGTGTATGTTGTCATGTTGTATTTGATGTGTTTGCATGCTGCGCAGCCGATGTAACTGTGTGTGTGTGTGTTAGATTGCAGCGGAGCGAGAGAAGGAAGCTCAGAAAGTGGAGGAAGAGAGAGCACAAACTTCTGCTCTAGTCAACAAGGCAAAAACTGAGGAAAAGCCTAAAGCCTTCAGACCAGGAGTGGGAAAATACATCAACATGACTGCTACGTGAGTTCACACATATTGGTTGTTGAATATGACAACATTGTAATAGTGCAAGACTATTGGGGTTGTTATTTACCAAGTTATTGCATTGATTAAATATTTGATCATTACTAAGGTACTATGAGTCACATTGCCAGAAGCTTTTCTGTGAGCACAGAACTGATTCACACTGAATACATGAAGTCTCGACATTTATTTTGGTAATTCTTATTTTGGTAATCCATCTTTATCAAAACAGTCTGATTATAAGCAATAGTGTTTCATTCTTTGACTTGAAAATATGAAAGTTATTTGTTGTTTATCAAAAAAGGTTATAGGATCATAGCAGTGCTATCAGATTGACTCAGAATCTAAAACATCACAGGACGAGAAATTATTAACCTGGAATTGGTTAAAAGATTCTTAAAAGCTGCAGCAGCGTCAGGAGATCTGTCGTCTGTCTTTTTAATGTTTGTGACAAAACTACCGTCACTAAAAAGACTGACTTATTAAGAATGATGGATGGATATAGGAATAGATAAATGATGGATGGATATATGGATAGATAAATAGATGGATGGATATACAAATTGATAAATGGATGGATGGATATAGGGATTGTTTAATGGATTGATAAATGGATAGAGGTATAGATTGACAAAATGATAGATGCGCCTATATATTGATAATTGGTTTAATGGATTGGTGGGCGGATGGATGTATTTATTGATAAATAGATGGATGTATGTATGGATTTAGAAGTGGATGGATGGATAGATATAGAATGATAAATGGATGGATGATATGTGGAATATGGAATGTATGGATGGATGGATAATCCTATAGATAGATAGATTGATAAATGGATGGATATAGGGTTTGATAAATGGATGGATGTATACAGATTGATGGATTGATAAATGGATGGATGGATGGGTGGATGGATGAATGATATATGGGTTGATAAATGGATGGATGGATGGATATACAGATTGATGGATGGATAGATGGATATATGGATTGATAAATGGATAGATAGGTGAATGGATATAGGGATTGATGAATGGGTAAATATAGGAATTAATGGACGGGTGGATATATAGTTTAACAAAATGATAGATGGATATGTACATTTATAAATGGTTTAATGGATTGGTGGATTGATGGATGGATTGATTTGTTGATAAATGGATGGATATGTAGATTGATAAGCAAAAGGATGGACATGGAATGATAAATGGATTGATGATTATTTGGATTGATAAGTGGATGGATGGATATGTGGATTGATGGATGTATTGATTTATTAATAAATGGATGGAAATGGATTGATAGCTGTATAGATGGATGCATGGATGTGTGTGTGCGTGCGTGCGTGCGTGCGTGCGTGCGTGCGTGCGTGTGTGTATATATATATATACATATATATATATATATATATATAGATAGATAGATAGATAGATAGATAGATAGATAGATAGATAGATAGATAGATAGATAGATAGATAGATAGATAGATAGATAGAATGATTAATAGATAGAAAGACAGACAGATAGAATAATAGATAAAATAGATAGATTGATAGATAGATAGAACAATAGAAAGAATGATAGATAGAACAATTAAGAGATAGAACGACAGATAGAATGAGACAAACAGAAAGATATACGGATGGATAAACAGATGAATAGATGTACAGACGGATATTTTGGTAAATACAGGTGGATGCATCTTTACAGTGTTGACCATATTTATGCTGGATTTAATTCTGGTAATGGCAAATAAGTGTTTGTGGGTGTCAGTTGTGAGGGTTTGTCCTGCACCACAGCAGGGCTCAGGATATGAGCATAGTTTACTGTGAGCAACAGGAGATCGTTCTAATTATCCCTCACAACCCCACTGATTTTCACACGCACACACACTCATCCCCAACACACTGACTGACTGTTAAAGAGACGAGCACACACATGCACAGTAATTTGAACACCTGCTGCTCACACCCAAGGTCTGGATCTCTCTCTCTCTCTCTCTCTCTCTCTCTCTCTCGCACACACAAACACACAGTCACTGCTACCTGATGGGAACAGATCCATCTCTCACATGCACACACTTCATTTGTTTTTATGGCAAAAAATACAATTTTTATATATTTTTTGGACTTATTGTTTATTTGCAAGCACAGGGTTTAATTAAATAAATGATCTGAAATTCTCAGCATAATTGAGTACACCTCCTTTTGAAAATGAATATTTTGGTGCATTTCTCGGTAAATATAACCAATATATTTGGTGCACTTAAACAAATCCTAATTAGTAAGCTGTTATATCCATTAAGAATTTGGTAATTAGGAATAGAAATGTAATATATTTTAAAAAACTGAAAAAAAAACAAAGAATTTAAACACATTTAAATGTTTTTACGTTTCTATCGATTTTTCAACTTTATAAACAATTTGTATATTTTTCTCTAACTTATACTTTTTATTATATTAATTTTTAGACAGTGATCTTAAGTTATTTTTTTAGATTAGTTCTAGTTTTGGCTTTGGTACTGAATAATGTATATATGAGCAATATCACACAAGTAGCAGTCGATATACAGCCACATCACACTGCTACTTGTATGATATTGAGTTTATACAACAGTTCGACAGCATAATCGTGTGTATAAAAAAGAACATCAAACACGAAGACTCTAAAATCCCTTTTGTAAGAGGAACTACTTTCTTCTGCCATTCCTTAACATCTGCAGCTGACGTCAGAACAGAAGAAACCATTGCTCATCCACCAATGTCACTTTAGAGCTAGTGTTTGAATGATTCTCTAGCATAATGTATAAAGTGATGACAAAACAGGTGATTTTGCTCACATTTTAAGATTATAAAGCAAAGAGCATGAATCAGTCTACAGAGATTTCCCAGTATTTCTCTGTTGCAATCGAGAAATCACAATAACTAATCCTGAAAAAGCCAAAGCAGGGCAATCACTACCAGATTACTGTTGTGTTTGCGATAAAGAAAAACGCTAAACACATGCGGGCATTTCTTTTTTCTTTCTTTTTACTGAACTTGTCTGGGCTAATGAAAACAGGAGACGCATTAGAAACAAACAGATGGCCAACAAAAAAGTAACTCAGGGTTATACAAAGAGTGGCTAACACAAAATACACGCGTTCCGCATATGAGTCCCATCTTACACTCAGTACACTACAATTACTATGGTATAAATACAGAACAACAACATACAAAAGAGAGAGCTCGACTTAGAATGTCACATACCAGTTTTATAATGATTTGATCAGCTGTAGTTTGAAATTATGCATAGCTTTTCTCCCCTAAGGACTTAATATACTGTCTCTGTTGCCATCTTGTGGATGTACAGTGTCAACTGTCTTTGCTCTGCTCAGTATGCAGGCTCATGGATGCCGACGTGCTGTCTCTCCAAAATTATAAATATTTAAAAATAGGCACTAACCTTATAAATAAACTGCATGGATGCAATCTAAACAACTACATTCTCCTCTAAAAAAGCCTCAAACACATATTATGTTGTCCAACAGCAGCAATATTTGTCAAACTGTAGTTTAAAGTAGAGTTTGTTGATCTGCTGTCACTATGTGGGCGAAGTAATACAGAATTGTTAAGAGGCTGTACAAGTTCTGATATTGCAGAATATTGCACGGCTATCAGCCAATCAGATTTGAGAACCAGACAGAACTGTTGTATAAACTCAGATATATTAATGTATATCTTCCTAAAGAAAATAATACTTTAAAAGAGAGATCTGTGAGAGGTGTACTCATTTTTGCTTGGTATTATGTATGTATGCATGTTCGTAATGACATTATTATCATATATATGACAATTCTTTAAAAAAAAAGTAACCTAAATAAAAAAGGAGTAATGACTTCTTAAAATGTAGGATTTTATTAATTAAAATTAAATTAAATATTTTGGTTCCATTTATGACCTCTAAACATTGATGCTTTTGCCAGTGTACTGTCAAGACCTCTATATAAACATGTAAAGAGCTTCTATTGTGATGAGCTGACTGGTTTGTGTTTGATGGCAGTAATAATGTTAATGTGGATGCAGATTTGCTGCTTTTTCTTTAATATCAGCAGATACTGCAAAACTGCATTTACATTTTGGCAGATTCAAAAACGTTATGCTTTGAAAGGTGGCAAACAAACTGCTGAGGTCAGCCTCGCATAATCATTAGTGAATCAATTACACAAACCTAATTAACACTGAATGTCTCATTCACTCTCTTTCATCAGGAAACATTCCCATCCTGATGCAGAGAAACCCTCCACTAGTGAAGCTCCGGCCAAAAAACCTAAAGGCAGAACTGGTTTTGGAGACTTCAGCTCCTGGTAGAACAGCTACACCATCCCTCAGCAGATTCTGGGTAACACATGAGATACTGGACTCATATTATTCTGTTTTTTTCCCTTATGTTTCGTCTAAAAGCTTTGTTACTTTTTTCAAGATAAGTGTTGTGTTGTTAGTTTCACATAGCTTCAACAAGTCTATCTCTGTAAATAAGCCCCTATTTTTGCAAATTCAGTGATTTAATCTTGGTGCTAATAAATGTTTTTTTGCTAAAAATGATAATGCTTCACTAATTTTTGTTTTTGTACTTTGTTAAAAAATGTTGCATCGTTAAATTATTTTAGTTGAATCAAACAAACTTTTCTAGTCATCTCAGCATACATTTATCAAACTGGCTAAACATATCAAGTTAACTTAAAAATGCTGTTGAAACCTGATTAACTTATTAAATTAAGTTAAAGAAGCATAAAAACATTTGTTATTACTTTTTGTCATATCATTTGTACAGTGTATCATATGGCTGCTGCACAATATATCATTTGAGCATCGATATCGCAATGTGTGTCCGCAATAGTCACTTCGCAAGATATGCTGTGTTGAGTTGGGATTTATAGATGAGCAGGAGGTCAAAACACATGAGATTTGTGGAGACTCTGCAGAACTTAAGCACAATAGAGTGAAAGTTAATCATCTGCATGTTTCTTTAAGACCTGTGACTGTAAGCATTTTAAAAGGGTTCAAAGCATTTTAATAAAGCATAAATACGTTTAATAAAGATTTATTTTTATTGAATAATTTATATGATGAAGTCTGCATTGTTAATTTACATTTGACTACTCAATTTTTGTACCCGAATACTGTTAGACTTTCTCCATAAAACTATAAATCTGTGTTGATTCCACTTTAATATTTGCTCTATTGTGTTTATGACTCTATTCTGTTTATTATATGTATATTATAAATTACAAAAAATATATATTAATTTTTCTCTTCCCTATAAATTAATCTCAATCAATGTAAAGTCATTGTAAAAAGAGATGATCAGCTGTCTTTGCTAAAATAGATATATCTAAATATCCCTAAAAAATATCCCAATGTATCCCAATATTATGCAGCCCTAGTGTATGGTCATGTGAACTATCATTAAATGTAAATAAATAAATAAAAAGTCCATTTATTTACCTTTTTGTTTTTCCAAGTCTTAATGACTGACCATTGCACTAAAAAATGTTTTAATGTGAAATATAGACATCTTTTTAAAGCGCCCCTGTTATTTTATTTAAAGGTTCCTACGTTTGTTTTGGTCTCCTATATGATATAGGTTTTTAAATCGGCAAAGTAAAAATAAATCAACTAATATGTTCATCAACACATGCTTTCTCATGGCAAACATACTTGAGTACTCAAATATACTATCAAATACCAGATATACTTAATAATCAAACTGTTAAAGCAGTGTCATCTGTTAACATGAAGCTGGTGAGATACAGAACTTATTATAACATGCATTTCTGAATTAGTTGCTAGTTGTTAAAATTAATGGCTCATGCCTATGTAACGATGAATGACTTTTTTATTTAATTTATTTGCTAAAGCACAAATAAACACAAAAATCTTTGACTGCTGTGCTGGAGAAAAATATAAATAAGTATTTTTAAAAATGCATTTTTCGAACTAAATCTTATTTAATCAGATCACAAATGTCTTGCTGCCTTTCCAAGTTTTAGAAACAACAAATAATAATTTGACTTCTAGTTGATCATTTGTCATCAGAAGTGGCTTCTATGAAAGGCAAAGGTCTCTAGATTACGCTTATTTCACCAGAATAAAATACGATCATATCATGATTTTTAATTATTTAATTGGGACAGTAAGCTCTTTCTTTGCTTGGACAAAAGTTTTATTACTTAACAGAAACAATGTACAGTATAGAATATAAAGTCATACTGCAGTGGAAAAAGAGTTAGTATCATGTATGACTCCCATGAGCTTAGAGGACTGCATCCATACATCTGTGCAATGACTTAAATAAGTCATTAATAAAGTCATCTGTTAAGGCAAAGAAAGCATTCTTGCAGGACTCCCAGAGTTCATCAAAATTCTTTGGACTCGTTTTCAATGCCGCCTCCATCTTACCCCACACATGCTCAATAACGTTCAAGTGTGGTGACTGGGGTGGCCAATCCTGGAGTACCTCAACCTTCTTTCCTTTCAGGAAGTTTGACGTGGAGGCTGAAGTATGAGAATTCCAATCCTGCTGAAGAATTTGCCCTCTCCTTTGGTTTGTAATGTAATGTAATCCACTCTGCAGATCTCTTGCACGCCCCCATACTAAATGTAACTCCAAACCATGATTTTTCCTTCACCAGACTTGACTGATTTCTATGAGAATCTTGTGTCCATGTGGGTTCCAATAGGTCTTCTGCAGTATTTGTGGTGATTGGGATGCACTGGGATGGGATTGTGATCAACAGATGATTCATCTAAAAAATCTACCTTTTCCAAATAATCAACTAGAAGTCAAGTTATTTGTTGCTTTTACTACTGGGATCGACGACACATCAGATAGTGTAGAGTTGTCATGTTTGCAGGTATTGTGGGATTGTTTTTGTTTGTCACAGGACTCTTCCAATGGGACATTCTGTTTCGATTCATCCAGCAACTTCCAGAAAGTTGCATGGAAAGTGTTTGTAGTCTCCACAATAGAGCATTTCTGTGTTTGTGTCTGTGGTTTTTCATGTCTTTTCCTGAAAGGAAGTTTCCTGTGTTTTCTTGCTTTGTCCTTGGCTGTTTTTGCTGAGTGTGTGAGGTTTTGGTATTATTTTTTTCTCTCTGTTATGACCCAAGTGTGTTTCATTTGACCCTAGGGGCCAATTACACAAGCTCACGGTTTTCTGAGAGTTACGGCCGCTTTCACTTCCTTCTGTAGCCAAATGAGGATGTAACTCACAGAAGCAGTCAGGTGGAGCACAAAGTTCACCTCACAATAACTTTTGAATTAACTTTATTTTTTGGTAAGATTAGCAACCCTTTAAAATAAGGGTCCATTAGTTAATGCACTTACTAACCTGAACTAAGTATGAACAATGTTGTGCAGCATTTATTATTTGTTGTTGAACATTTACTTATACATTAATATTATTCAGCTATTGTGCTTGCTTACATTAATGGGTCACTTTAGACCAGGGATGGGCAAACTTGATCCTCGAGGGCCGGTGTCCCTGCAGAGTTTTGTTCCAACACTAGTCAAACACACCTGAACAAACTAATCAGTGTCTTCAAGATCACTTGAACTCTATAATGAGGTCTGTTTGAATAGGGTTGGAGCTAAATGCAGGACACTGGCCCTCCAGGATCAAGTTTGCCCACACCTGCTTTAGACCCATGTAGTGCATCAAAGGGTTAAAGCTGAATTTTCAGAATCATTACTCCAACCTTAAGTGAAACATGAATCATGATCCTCCAGAAAAGTCATCATATGATAATCAGCTGATCAATAAATATTTATTATTGTTATTATTATTATTATTATCATCATCATCTTTAATTTTGAAAGCTGTTGAGCTGCTGCTTTTTTCATAAATTACATACATTTATCATAAATGCAATAGAGTATAATTTAAAATGCGTTTACTTTTCAGACACCTTAACTCTTTCATTCAAGTAAAGACGTTTATATTATTTATAATGTATAGGGACCGTTCATTCAAAATTGAACATTTACTAATCATTTACTCACCCATTACTTGTTCTAAACCTATTTTAGTTTTTTTTTCTTGTAAACAGACAAGAATATTATTGGGGTGGAAAAGGTATCTAGCATCCATTGACTTCCATAGTATTTTTTTTCTTTACTATAGAAGTCAAAGGTTTCCATCAATTAGCATTTCTCAAAATATTTTCTTATGTGAGAAACTTTTAAAGGGTTAAAACCACATGAGGGAGAGTAAATGATGAGGTGATTTTTGTGTTTGGGTGAACTGTCTCTTTAAGCCCGAATCCCTCGCTGTGGTGTGTCTGTGTTATGGCAGATGAGGTTTGGGTGTGTAAGTGATACCGGCAGGTGATGTGATCAACAACTTGTTGATCCGTCAGTGGTTTTGCTCCTCGAGCCATTACATAACCTGCATCTGTCTGCTGCCTGACCTGCTCCAGTGTCTGTAGAAGTGATCAGGACTCATTTCTGTCCACTGTGTGTGTGTGTGTGTGTGTGTGTGTGTGTGTTTGTGTGTTTGTCATGGCACAGATGGCAGCTTTACAGCATCGCTTTAGTCTCTTTAGTGTCCGAGTACAGGAGGAAACACACAGAAATCTGTCACTGTTTACCCAAACCTGCCAATGGATTCTTGTTTAAATAATGTGCTCCTCTGACCTCCACAATCCTGCTAAATCATTTTTAGTGTCCTTTGTTTCCCCACAAACTATTTGTGTAATAATGCGCTTTTTGTGTTTTGTTTGAGATTGTCAAAATTTTAATTAAAATGCACATTTCAAAGTCATTCACAGGACCTTTAATGATATTATCTAATGGATATTGAAAAAGATGAAATGGCCAAGCATCCAGCCTGAAATATACTATCTCATTGAAGCTACAAGTGTTTTTACAATAGAGAAGTTAAAGGCCTACAAGTCTTTGAATGCCTACAATTTTGTTCTGTGTGGTCATGTGCGAGAAATAATGTTCCATGATTACCAGATTCAAAACTATGGAGTGCTAAAAACCAAGGTTCTCCCTAGCCAAGGACAAGGAAAGAAGACGTAACTGTACAATTCCTAGGTAATCATCAACAGGCAAAACAACTGCATTCTGACAGTGAACTACACCTGTACGGCAGGGTATGTGAACTTACACTTTTACATTTCATTCTTAGCATTTAGTGTCTGCAGTCTAATTAACTATATTTAACTGCTGAAATCATTGCTGCAATCAAAAATGAGTAATGTGTATGATTCAGCATAGCGTGAACTTTCCTAATATGAAATAAGAAATGCAGAGTCAAGCGATTTTAATTAGGTCCTCACTCCATTCAGCTCCCTGTTACCCAAAGACGTCTGTGGTTAACATGAAAAGCAGTGTGGTGTACGGTAAAATTTAAGTCTTTTTAAGTTTTTATAAGTAATTATTATTATTCAGACGCTAATTTCATCCTCACTGTTAAAATCAAGTGCTTACTCTTTTTCTTTTTTCTTGGCCTTTCTGAAAACTATTAGTTTTAAGCATAGGCGTTTGAGCATAATTGCGTTATGCATAAATACAGTTATATTACTCTACCCAACTCAATATGTGCCGTAATAAAGTTTATGCAGTCTCCTATGAGAATATGCGTTTCTGAATGAACATTATGAGTTGGCATATGGCTCATATTTTCTTCAATTTACTGTAAATGTGTTGTACTCTGTTTGGTTGAAAGTTGATGGGTGAGCAAAAGGCAGCTGTTTAATATGCAGCAGTAGATTTCAGATGATGAAGAACTGTATTAAATGTGTTTAATTGCACATTTTAAGGCATCAGTATATGATTGCTTTGAGGATGGCCAGTGTGGTGAGAGAATCAACTGTGTTTTTCAGAATAACAAGAGAAACATGATGCACATCAACTTTAGATGAATGGATAGATAGTTAGATGTATGGATGGATAAATAACATTGATGGATAGATAGACATTTGGATGGATGGACTGACGGATGGGTTGTTTATAAACAATGGATGGATGGATGGATGGATGGATAAAACAAGGAATTGATGCATAGACCAATCGATGGACGGATAAATGGATGGCCTGACGGATGGATGGATGGATTTATAAACAACAGATGGGTGGATGGATTGAAGGATAAATAGACATATGGATGGATGGGTGCATGGATGGATGGATAGACCAATGGATGTATAGAACAATGAATGGATGCATAGAACGATGGATAGATAGATAGACATGTTGGTGGCTGGATGGATAGACCAAAGGATGGATATATAGACATGGATGGATTGATGGATAGATGAATAGATAGACATATGGATGGATTTACATGTGGATGGATGGATTAATGAATGGATAATTAGACGAATAGATGGGTGGATAGACTGACGGATGTATAGATAAACATGTTGGTGGATGGATGGATAGATGGATAGGCCGAAGGATGAATAGACTGATAGATGGATGGATGGATAGACCAATGGATGGACAAGTGGATAAATGACATCGGAGAAAGATAGATAGATAGATAGATAGATAGATAGATAGATAGATAGATAGATAGATAGATAGATAGATAGATAGATAGATAGATAGATAGATAGATAGATAGATAGATAGATAGATAGATAGATAGATAGATAGATAGATGATTAGACCGATGGATGGATAGACTGATGGTTGTATAGATAGACGTGGGTGGATGGATGGATAAAGACTAGTGCATGGATAGATAGATAGATAGATAGATAGATAGATAGATAGATGGATGGATGGATGGATGGATGGATGGATGGATGGATGGATGGATGGATGGATGTATGGGTAACATCGGTTACAGATGGATAGATGGATGGGTAGATAGACCAATGGATGAACAAGTGGATAAATGACATTGTATACAGATGAATGGATGGGTTGATTGGCAGACCTATGGATGGATTGATACAGATGGATGGATAGACAGACAGATGGGTAGATGGATAGATAGACAGTTGCATAGATGGATGGATAGTATTTGGTTAAAACTAGATTGATAGATCAGTTGATGCATAGAGTGATAGATGTATGGATAGACATAGATGGATGGATGAATGGATAAACCAATGGATGGATGAGTGGTTGGATGACATCGGATAAAGATGGATGCATGGATGGATGGATGGATGGATAGATACAGATGCATGGAAGGATAGATGGATGGATGCATGGATGGATAGATAGACATTTGCATGGATGGATTAATGGTATTTGGTGAAAACCTAATATAAAGCAAAATTATAGTACATTCAATGGTTGAATCAATTTTGACAAAATGATAATTGCTCAAATGATAATAGCTTGAAGTGTCTATCAGTTGTATTTTTAAAAATCAGAAGTGGGCAGTTTTGAATGTTATGCTACTTCAATATGGCGGCCATGATTTTTTTCACTCCGAAGTGTCCTTCAGAGGGCATTTTTATACCATTCGAAACACACTGATTATATGAAGCAGTTGCTTGTTTTATCTGTGACTCATCATCTTGTTCAATCATACCCCTAAAGGTCCCATGAAATTAAAATTAAGTATTTTAGATATTAGTATCAGTATGTTAGTTTTTAGCATCTATAAGCTAGTGCGCACCAAACCAGTGACAAAATTCACGCTTAGAAAATATAAAACTGACATAAATATGTAAAGCTTGTAGTTTGTCACGTCCGCCAAAATTGATAAACGGTTTTATTAACGTCACTTCATACTTCAGTTTCTCATCAAATTTTCTTACCTATCAAACGCTCTCTAGTGTCGACATGCCCCGCCCCCTTCAACACATTTCTCATTGGCTTTTCATTTGATAGACCTGAGCTCAACCACTCTCACTGGCAGAGCTGTAATAAAACAACGCTATTGGTTGCTTTTTTAAAAGAGGAGGAGCTACTCTGTCCTGCCCTCTCTTCAGGTTTTGATTGAGATTACGTCAAACATTGAATAAAAATGCACATTTCAAAGCACTTCCCTGGACCTGTAAGATGGTCACAGTTTGAGTTTCTCAGTGAAAGGTTGAAGATTATATTGTCTCTTAGTTCTATAATTCTGCTGCGCAACGTTTAGTTGTGATTTCTATGATCATGGTGTGTTTATTCCTATAAGACTCTCTTAAAGAGCTTTGAGCTCAGCATTAACCATCTGCTCATCTGAGTATCCAGGAACAGGTCATGTTTTCAGTCATTTCTCTAATGTCTGAATGCCAGAGTCTCTGGATTATGTCTGAACTGTGATGATGGACGGCATGTGACTTGACTTTGGCATTAAGGCAAGTGATTTCACTGATTTAAGGCAGAAACAGCCTTATTGCAGCTTTGAATATATAGTCTTTATGATCTGAAGTGTTGGTTATGCTGTACGGGAAGTGTTAAAAACATTTGATGGCTTAATACACACTTCTTTTTCTTTTTTTTTAAGTCCACTGATTATACATTTTAGTTCGAAGTTCTGTAAGATTAAATTATACTTTTGAATAATATTAATAACAATAAATCCTTATATTTATATAGCATTTTTAGACACTCAAAGTGCTTCACACAATGGGGTGGATCTCCTCATTTACCACCATTTTGCAGCATCCACCTGGATAATGCGATGGCAGCCATATTGCGCCAGACCACACGCGCACACCAGCTGATTAGTGGAGAGGACACAGAGTGATGAAGCCAATTACCAATTATGACCAATTATGATATGGGGATGGTTTGAAGGCCCTAATGGATGGAGGCCAGTGGGCAAATTTGGCCAGGATGCTGGGGTTTATCCCCTACCCTTTTTTTCAAAGCATATTCTGGGATTTTAATGACCACAGAGAGTCGTGACCTTGGTCAATATAGACCAAAAACTCTGAGGAATGTTTCCAGAAACTTTTTGAATTAATGCCACGAAGGATTAAGGCAGTTCTGAAGGCAAAAGCCGGTCCAACCCAGTGCTAGTAAGATGTACCTAATATAGTGGCCGGTGAGTGCATATAGGAGTGTAAGTAAACATGCAACTAAATTAGTTTCATTAAATAAAACTAAAATTTAAAATCAAACATTATTAATAATACTATAAAGAACAGAAAGTGTAAAACTAAATAGTTTAAACAAAATTTCATTTAAATAAAATAAGAAAAAAATCTACAATGCATGGAAAAAGTTAATAAACAAAAATAGAATTACATGTAAATAAATTATCCCTTTTTAACTAAATGAAATAAAGATGTGGTTACTCTCTCTCGTACCCAGTGGTGTCATAATAAAAGCCTCTTCACAAACATGAAATCTGAGCTCGGACAGCAGGCGTCCCATCAGCAGCTCTTTGGCCCAAACATGTATTGTGGTGCAGTGCTGATGGGCCAGAGACTGACCTACTGTCAGCTGCTGCTCCTGCCAAACACACCTATACTGTCAGCAGAACACACATACACACACACTCCACCAATTCCCCATATCAGCTGATTCCCTTAGGTCTGCCAGAACCTACTCTCTTTATGGCAAGCCACATTAATGTTTAACCAACCTTAACATTAACCAACATCTGCAAAATTACGATGGTCAGAGTTTAAAGGGGAAAGTTTATTTGACTTATTTGCCTTCTTAAATGGATATATATTTTATTTTTTTTCTTCACTCCCATCAGGTGAAGTTTTTTTTTTCCCTCTCCGCTGTCGCCACTGCCTCGCATGTTTCAGGATTGGTAGAGCTACGCATCGATGAATTTGCTCTTCAGTGTTTGAACTCTCAGTAATGATTAAATCACACTGAACTGAGCTAAACTGAACTGAACTGAACTTAAACACTAAAACCTGAACCACACTGTTCCAGTTACTATGACCATTTATGTGAAGCTGCTTTGACACAATCTACATTGTAAAAGCGCTATACAAATAAAGCTGAATTGAATTAAATTGAATATTTATCCAAAACTGAAAATTTGACAGTATTTAGGCCCCGTTTACACTTATAGGTTTTAGTTTTGCTACGGTTATGCCATCCGTTCACACTATGCCAATTTTCTAGCACCAAAAACGTAGCGTTTTGGAAACACTGAAGTGTGTGTTTTTATTCTGAAACGCAGCTGCTCTGTGATTGGATGGGGGAAACGGAGACATCTGAAAAAGGAGACAAGGCTGCAGACATTCGCCTCTCTGATTGGGGCTTTTTCCTCAATATTAAGTAGCCTACACACAGTTCAGTCTTGCATCGTCTCCTTGTAAGTTCAAACTTCGCAAATTTGATATGGAAAACAAACTCCCGAGGACACGTCGGGTAAATCTTTAAAGCGAACAATGTACTGTATAACCTCATTCACATCATCCAGCTGTAGATCCTTGATGAACTCACCTGAAACCCTTTTCTTAATCTTTCTGAATGAAATGCCTACTTTACTGCATCCATTCAGCTCGCAGCAGAAAAAACAAGCCACGCCCACTCTTTTCTCTTTTTAGAAACTTTAAAGGTTGACGAAACCCTCGAGTACTTTTTTGAGATTTTAACAGATTTGTGTGTGTTGAGCATTACTTAGGGCAATGTTAGCACATGTCAGCTTTAATTGTGGGAAAACTGGATAATTTTGAGCTTTTGTCAGCTAAATTCAGCTTCCGAGTTTAAAATGATTTTTGGGGCGGGATCAAAATCGTCAACGTATCGCAAATATGCAAGTGCAAAGATGACGCGTCATTTTCTCCTTATTATTCATAGCTGAGTTTTCTTATCCTATGAGAAGAGCTGGCTTCTTAATTATTCATGACTGCATAAGCTTTCTGAAGACAAGGCAGACCGGCCAGTGCCAAGCTGTGAGACCCTATGATGATGACTGAGTGAGTAAGACCCCGTCCACAGGTCCACTGCACACAGTATTTAGCTGTTCATGAAGGGTCGTATGTGTTTGTTTCCATGATCCACGAGGTTTGTTGCATGTTTTTCTTCTCGATGCTGTCAGGGCCGATACAGCAAAGCTGTTTGTGTGCAGCAAGCATTTTTGTCGGGAGAGCAGTACGAGAATTGGAGAATGGCAGACGCTGTGTTTTATCAGTTGAGTTCGTTCACATTTGGACACATCGCCGTGCTGTTGTTTTTGCCTAAATCCTCCAGATTACCAACAGGGCTAATGGTTAAAATAGACAGGGCAAGATACCTGCTGCACTGAGTCTGCATTCAGACCCGGGGATCGAGGGAAAAGTCCTCATTCATTGTGTTTATATGAACACGATTACCTTTATAATGATATAAATTGTGGTTATCTGTATATGGAATTACGAACAACAAATGTAGCAGGGCATTAAATTACTGTTTATTTCTTTGTATTTTAACTTTGTAAACTATAAACTCATGCGCCTACTCATGGTTTGTGTCTCATTTTATGAGCTAACAGACAACAGTTGTTCGCTCCGCTCCTTCTCCCCTGCTCTGCTGGCCACGCCCACTCCTGCCCTTTGCTCGCATAGCTCTACGCCTATTATGATGCATCTTTTGATAAAATTTAGAGGTAGACCTGAACCGAAAGTGGGGGGTGTCATTACCCTTTAATCAATACAGTTGAAGTCAGAATTATTACCCGCTCTTTGAATTTTTTTTTCTCTTTTTTTTAAAATATTAGCCAAATTATGTTTAACAGAGCAAGGAATTTTCACAGTATGTCTGATAATATATTTTTTTTATAAAGAAAGTCTTTTTTGTTTTATTTCAGCTAAAGTAAAAGCAGTTTTTAATTTTTGAAACACCATTTTAAAGACAAAATTTTTAGCCCCTTTAGGCAATTTTTTTTCAATAGTCTACAGAACAAACCATCATTTTACAATCACTTGCCTAATTACCATAACCTGCCTAGTTAACCTAATTAACCTGCCTAAGTTGAGCCTTTAAATGTCACTTTAAGCTGTATAGAAGTGTCTTGAAAAATATCAAGTCAATCCTTTTTGAGTTTCTTTTTGCTGTTGGTCACAAAATAAGATATTTTGAAGAAAGCTGGAAATCTGCAATCATTGGCATCCATAGTTTTAGTTTTTCCCACAATGAAAGTCAATTAAATGTGAAAACAGCATGCCACAGACACACAAACATCACTGACATCTGCTGATCATTTTTCATCGATCCACTGAATGCGCATGATCTAATAAAGGCACAGATGCACTGATGACATCATCAGTCTGACACATCTGACCTGAACAACATGCTACAGAAAACCTGAGATCACCAGTGAAATACAAATGAGCTCAGCGTTTACTCTTCATGCAATTTAAAGGCACACGGATGGAAACATATAAGCTGAAACAAGGAAAAATAATGAATAATATTGCATAGATAAAGATGTGAATAAATTGCTTTTGTAGATTAGATAGACAAATTCAACAACGTACTGGAAATATTTCTTTAGAGATTTTGCTCCATATTGACATGATAGCATCACGCAGTTGCTGCACATCCATGATGCGAATCTCCCATTCCACCACATCCCAAAGGTGCTCTATTGGATGGAGATCTGGTGAATATGGAGGCCATTTAAGTACAGTGAACTCATTGTCATGTTTAAGAATCCAGTCTGAGATGATTCTCGTTCTATGACATGACGCATTATCCTGCTGTAAGTAGCCATCAGAAGATGCATACACTGTGGTCGTAAAGACATGAACATGGTCAGCAACAATACTCAGGTAGGCTGTGGCGTTGACATGATGCTCAATTGGTACTAATGGGCCCAAAGTGTGCCAAGAAAATATTCCCCACACCATTACACCACCACCACCAGCCTGAACCGTTGATACAAGGCAGGATGGATCCATGCTTTCATGTTGTTGACGCCAAATTCTGATCTTACCATTCAAATGTCGCAGCAGAAATCAAGACTCATCAGACCAGGCAATGTTTTCCAATCTTCTATTGTCTAATTTTCTTGAGCCTCTGCGAATTGTAGCCTCAGTTTCCTGTTCTTAGCTGACAGGAGTGGCACCCGGTGTGGTCTTCTGCTGCTGTAGCCCATCAAGGTTGGACGTGTTGTGTGTTTAGAGTTGCTCTTCTGCATATCTCGGTTGTAACAAGTGGTTATTTAAGTTACTGTTGCCTTTCTATCAGCTGGAACCAGTCTGGCCATTCTCCTCTGAGCTCTGGCATCAACAAGGCATTTGCGCCCACAGAACTGTCGCTCACTGGATAGTTTCTGTTTATCAGACCATTCTCTGTAAACCCTAGAGATGGTTGTGTGTGAAAAGTCCAGTAGATCAGCAGTTTTTGAAATGCCATGTGATTGGCTGATTAGAAATTTGCCTTAACGAGCGGTTGGACAGGTGTACCTAATAAAGTGGCCTGTGTGTGTGTGTATTTCTTATTTAAATGGGATTTATTGCAGGATTTATTTTTTAAGTGTTTGTAAATGTATTGCTTTATGATTTTATATTGTTAACATTTGGCTTGTATTTAGATTCTGTTTACCTTTTTATTTTTTATGAAAAACTCGATTAAATTACTGTTTACTTTATTTCCTCTTTCTCTTTTGTTGTTATTATTATTATTAGTAGTAGTAGTAGGCTCATTTAACAACTTTCCTAGAGTTAAACAATTAATATTTACCATTTTAATCAATTCAGATTAATTATTCAGATGATTTCTGGGTCATTTTTAGCTTATCTTAGCATAAATCATTGAATTGGATTAGACCATTCAAGCCTAACTCAAAAAAAGGCTCAATGGTCTTAGCTCACAAATTGACTGCAGAAGAGTCGAGCTTTAAATAGGAAAATTATCGGAACTCTTTTTGAAATATTTTGTGAGAGTCTAATGGTCTAATCCGATTCAATGATCTATGCTAAGCTAAGCTAAACGTTCTCCCGCCAGTCCCAGAGATTAATTGATTAAAAAATAGTAAAACTGAACTGATTTACTTTAGGAGAGTTGTAAATTGAGTGTAATTTTTAAAGAGAGGTGGTTTGTTTCTTTAAATCAGCCAGGTTTTTGCGACACTCACTTCTTCTGCTTCTTCTTTTTTTTTCTTTTTTTTTGAAAAAAGGCTCATTTTACATTTTACTTTTTACTAGAGTTAAAGAGTTTAGTCTTACATTTTCATAATCCATTCAGATCAACTCAGGGTTGCATTTAGCTTAGCATAAATCCTTGAATTAGATTAGACCAGGGGTCACCAAACTTGTTCCTGGAGGGCCGGTGTCCTGCAGATTTTAGCTCTAACCCTAATCAAACACACCTGGACAAGCTAATCAAGGTCTCACTAGGTACTGTATACTTGAAACATCCAGGCAGGTGTGTTGAGGCAAGTTGGAGCTAAATCCTGCAGGGACACCGACCCTCCAGGACCGAGATTGATGACCCCTGGATTAGACCATTAGCGCCTCATTTAGAAATGGCCTAGAAAATAGCAACTTTTTATTTTCGTTTAGTCTTAGTACACAAATGAACTACAGAAGAGTTAAGCTTTAAATAGGAAAAAAAAAATAAAAAATTTAAATATTTGAGCGAGAAGCTAATGGTCTAATCGATCTATGCTAAGCTAAAAGTTCTCTCGCCAGTCCCAGAGATCGGCTGAATGGATTAAAACATGGTAAAACTAAACTGTTTCACTTTAAGAGAGTTGTAAAATGTTCTTATTTAAAAAAAAAAAATAAGTGGATTGTTCATCTAAATCAGCCAGCTGTTTGGGATGAGTCACGGTATGCAAAATAGTGCGATTGTACTTGGGGAAAAAATGCTACAATTAATGTCTTGATTCTTTGGGGGAAATCGTCTCCTGAAGTGTCTGGTGATACTTCAGTGTGTTCTGTAGGAAGAGTTGTTATGGCCTTATTTCTGCATGCTCAGTTTTTCAGAGGAAAAACAGACATGATTACTCAACGGTTTATTTTCTTCTTTGTATTTTGACTTCATTTAATTGTTTTGTTATTATTACTTATTTACTCCACTGCTGAAGAGCGCTGGCAGAGCAGAGGAAAAACAAAAGGTTTCTGCTATAAAGCCAGTGATATGTACTTCATAAGCACTGTTAGATTGCAAACTATTTGATATTTTAATATAAGATTGAAAGGAAATGAAAAACTGGTGTATTTTATTTCTGTTGGAAAGGTATTGAGTATACTGCATTAACAAGGGTAAATGTTGATGTGACCTTTTTTCTCTGTTTTTAGGAAATAAAAAAAAAGTGCCTTGAACACTGGATGTTTTTGCTTTATTAGGTCTTCGCATTGATCCTATGGGCCAACCTGATAACCTGCTGGTAACCTACCCACACCTGCAGTTCTCCACGATGGACGTCCAGTGTTCTCCAGCCTCCAGCGACTAGACTGCAGTTCCGCACAAGAAGTTTGGCCAGAGGAGAAATAGTTGTGCCCAACTGAACCTGATTTCTCTCAAGGTTTTTATTTCCTTCACTTTCATCAATTGGTGAAGTTTGTTCCTCACCACTGGCTGGCTTGGTCTGGGACTTGTATAGCTGTACATCGATGGATTTGCTCCTCAGTGTTTGGACTTTTAGCAGTAAAAATTAAACCACACTGAACTGAACTTCAACTCTTAAAAACTGGACTGACATTTTCAGTTTACTATAATCTTCTATGTTAAGCTGGGTCATTGGACCTTTGGGAACAAATGAATCGCTGAACGGTCCATAAAGAAGTCGCTGGGATAATTAGGTAAAGATAAATGCTATGAAAATAAAATGTTTTTTGACCTTGCACACATATCAGCATTTTGCTGGAGACCCCTAAAGCCAAAATATGATAATTTTAATGCAAAACAGGGGTTCTTTAATCTTTAAAGGGCACCTATTTTACCCCTTTTTAAGATTTAATGTAAGTCTTTTGTGTCTCCAGATTATGTGTCTGTAAAGTTTCAGCTCAAAACACTCATCAGATTATTTATTATACCTTTTAGAATTTTATACCTTTTTAGACACACCTGGTCCAGATCCCCCATGATTGCTGAAGCTGTGAATCCTGCATTTGGATCTTGTCCAGCGTCTTCTTCACATGACAAGACTCAGCCACAACATGGATCCTTTAGATCAGCTGTGTCAGCCAAGAATCAAGCACCCTTGAGGACTGTATCTGTAAGTTTTAGGACATTTCAAATGAATCAGACCTCCCAGACTGTATACTTAGTGATTTGTTTGTATCAGGTACTAAATGAGCCATTTAAATCATGGGGGATATGGACCAGGTGTGTGAGTGAAGTGCATGATGGCCTTTGTAGTTCATCAGTGATTCTGCAAAGGCTGGACCGCTGGTGACCGTGACAAGAATCATCACCAACATGACTCCAGACACAAAATTCAACACTTTGAAAACAGACAATTGAGCAGATAAACGCAACAAGCATACAAAAGCAGTTTTTTTATACAATTGAATTCTTTTATTCTGCATTTCAAATATGTACATGATAAAAAAAGGATCCTTTTTCCTTTTAGCAAAGGTTCCTCTGCTGTGGACACTTTTCTTCATACTTTATCTCCTCCTCCTCTTCTTCATGCTGGCTTCCACCTCCTCCTTTATCTCGTCCTCTTTTGTCTCACTGTTCCTTTTTCTCCTCCACTTCTTCATTTCCTCCTTCTCAGTCTCCTTTATCACCTCAGTGTCCCTTTTCTTTTCCTCCTCTGCCCGCTTCATGTTCTCTTTCTCCTCCACCCTCCACTTCTGATTCACCTCCACCTTCTACTTCTCATACTCCTCCACCACCATCCTCTCATCCTCCTCCATCTTCTCCACCTCCATCTCTTCTCCCTCCTCCACCTCCATCTTCTCCTCCTTCACCTTTGTGTCTCCTCCCTCCGCCACCTCCATCTCCTCCTCCACTGCCATCTCCTCTTCCCTTTTCTTCATGATTTCCTTCATCATCATCACCTCTTCCTCCACCTCCTTCTTCATCCTCCTCCTCCTCTTTCTGATTTCCTCCAAAGTAATCGGAATCTCATCATCTGTTAAAGGAGAAGCGATTGCCGTTTACACAAGGGGACCTTAAGCTCCAGCTAAGGGTGAGTGAAGCTGAAGTTTCATTATAATAGATTTATGCAATAACAATCGTTCACCTTTAGAGGATCTTAAACAGCACATCTGGCACATTGATCGTAAAAAACGTGCCAGTCTGTTCTTCTTTTTGTCCTTTATGTTCACCTCATCTGGTAAAAGAAATGATTGCAGTTATTTGAGAAGAAATGAAAAATATGTATTTGTTATTTATCCTTCATGAAAACCCACCATTTTGCAATGCTAAGCTACTTTAACCATGTGATTTTGCATTGTGTTTTATTATTATTTATCGCTTTAACTGCCTGCTCTATCAAATGATTGACCATGTTTTGATTGTGTTAATCATGACTGTTAAAGTTATACCATTATTATGGTTCACACTACACTCTCAGAAATAATGGTACAAAATTGTACCAAAGAAGGTACAAACACTTGTCACTGGGGCAGTATATTTTTATGGAACAGAATTGTAACTTAGGACAAAGAAACACATTTGTAACATTGCAGTTTGTACCTTTAAGGACATGATTTGTATCATGGACAACCAAAATGTACCTTTGGTTTTTAAAACCTGCAGATACAATATTGTAATTCATCAAAGGTACAAATCTGATCCACGAAGGTGCCACTACAGTGACAAGACACTTTGTACCTTAACAGTGTCAAATGTGTTTCTTTAAGAACTATTTAAGGGCATTTTCCATATACAAAATGCGTAAATATATTTTCAGTAAATATTAAATGCATTTTAAACAATGTTTTTTTAAAAGTTTCTGTTTGTTTAAATGCACCTTTTCCATTTACAATAAGGAAGAAAAACACTAACATCAATCAAAAGATCTATTTTTTGCTAAACATTTAACAACACTTTTCAAAAAAAGTTACAGAAACGCATTCTCCCATGTACAATATAAAACTTTTTTCTCCAGTTTTCACACAATACCTTTGTAATCACTTAAAAGTTCATTTAATTGACTTAATTTTAGAATACAAATAGAATTATGCAAAAGTATTGTAATGAGATATGCACAATGTTTGATTAGCTTTGCAATAGTTTATTTTCTGCATGAACACTTTGCATATGCAGGACTTTTGCTAGCTCGCGTACATATATCAATAATGAAAATAGAAAAAAAAGTTTATTAGAAATGTCTTAAATGTTTAGTTTACAATACCTTTAGTTTTGTTTTACACTCTCAGAAATAAAGGTATGCTGTCACTGGAGTAGTACCTTTAAAAAGGTACACGTTTGTGCTTAAAAGGTTCATATTGATACCTAAAAAGTATATATTCGTACCCACAAATTTTAGGAGGAAAACAATTGTACTTTTAAGGTACTTATATGTACCCTTGAGGTATTAATATGGAGTTTTTCTGTACCATGATAGGTATTTCTTTT
Source organism: Danio rerio (assembly GCF_052040795.2). Classification (NCBI taxonomy): domain Eukaryota; kingdom Metazoa; phylum Chordata; class Actinopteri; order Cypriniformes; family Danionidae; genus Danio; species Danio rerio. Next base: position 13,789,572 of record NC_141025.1, read on the forward strand.
ACAAACGCAAAATGCGATCCAAAAAAGAATGTTCTTTGTGGGGCAGTTAAAGGGTTATTAGAATTGATTATAATAATAGATTTTAATATCATTTTCATGGTGCACGAATGGCAACAAAAACATGTTCAGAGCCCTTTTATAAGTTACACAAGTGAATTCTTTATTGTAGTGAGGGATTTGAGACTAAAACTGTATCAGAAAAGCTGTAAATGGGATACAACATTCATTTACAGTTCTTAAAGAGACTAGAATTCACAATATCAGCACTGTTTCTGCTAGTCCTTAACTGTGTAGTATGGAATAAGAAAAATCACTTTGTTAAACTGCAGAGTTGAATTTTCAACATCAAAAGTGGCCAGAGCTAAAATCAACTGTAAATTAACGAGAACAGTAAATTAAAAGATTATTTACAGTGTTCAGCCTTGAAAAACTTGATGGAAAGGTGGCTTAATTCATCTCTAATTGTGAAAATGTCTGAACATTCATTCATATCACAACAACTTACCATTTGTGTCACACAAAGTCTTCACTCTTGCCCTGTGAATGCCTGGTTTTTTAGGTTTCAGACCTGGATGGTATTGGTCAACCATTATAATTGGATGTTCAGCCATAAGCCACTGAGATGTAATTACAGGGTATTTGATCAACGGTATTGAAAATAGTCGAATTAGAAATCACTGGAGAGAATAATACAAGTCACTACTACACCACTACAACAAACCAACAAAGAACTTCTCAGTTTTGCAAGGCTTAATGTTCCGTTTGGAACTACGATTAGAACACATTCTACGCATCATAGCTCATGACACAGCATGTTTTGTTTTAAATAGATGCATGAGGATGAATGCAAATGGCCTAAAAACAAATACAATTCACATGAATGATCCATTTAAAACAGCTTTTGTCTCTTAGATTAATCATACAGCCAGGATAAACGCTGTTTTAAATTGATTATTCATTTAAAATTGATGTATTTGATGTATTGATGTATATCATTTATTAAAAATCATTTATTAGAGATTAATCTGAAGTATTCTGCTTTGATACGATCCAACCAGCATAACAAACCCTGTAAAAAGTGATTAGTTACTTAAAGCGAGTAAAATAATTGCCTTAAAAGCAACAATTTGACTTCACAAAGATAATGTAAGTAAATCCATTATAATTTGAAACTTAATTTTTATAATTATGCAAATTTTACTTACTTTTTTTTTAAAGTCCACTAATAACTTTTTACAGTGTCACACTATTTTAGCATGGCTGTTTTCAAATTATCCTGGTACTTATTACAATATGACATTTTTGGTGCTTCATTAAGCCTATAAAATCTACAATTATAGCCTGTGTGGAATTTAGATGACACATCTCCACATTGTGGAGTCTGGAAGAGCAGATTTATTTTACTGGATGTAATTTTTCTAGATACAGAAAAGCTGATTTTTTATATAAAGGTGTATTGAAAAAAGAGAATTAGTTTATTATTATTTTTTTAAGAGTACATTTTGCATAATTATAAAAATTATGTCGCCATAACAGTTCCAAGTTACAATGGGTTTTCTAGACACTCAAAGCGCTTTACACACATTGGGGGAATCTTTCCCATGTGGTCTTCCATGCAGGTACTGACTGGGCACGTCCCTGCTTAGCTAAGATAACATTAAATAATTTGGTAAACAAAGACAAATCCGAGATGGACTAACCGATGAAATCTGCTCTCGTTGGGGGAGGTGATGACAGAACTGCCACTGACAAGCTGGGGGTCAGAGACTCCACATAAACTTAGGCACATCGTCAAAGATGCACTACCTTTGTGAATAAACTGCTGATTCGAGTTCAAAACAACTACAACCTCGCCAGAAAAACTCTTAAAACTTTATTTTGTGACACAGTAAAGGAGTATTAGCCATAGCCAACAGCCATAGGCATTTTATCCCCGCCGTCTTTTAAAAAAAACACACAATCTCATTTGAATTTAAAGCGACAGTCACCAATATCATTATTTGTGGTGTATTTTGAGCTAAAACTTACATGTACACTTACATACACACTCATTTCAATCTTTAAATGGAAACATAGCTGCGGCTGCACTACTCCTACATAACAGTTAAGGTAAATAGGTTATTCAGTGATAGTCAGGGGCTTAGATCTCTCTCTCTCTGTCTGTCTCCACAGGTTCAGGTATTGCTGTATTACCGCAGCATCCACCCATATGCTTCGCTTCTCCACTGACGTCTAACACACTCATCAAGCCATCCAGTTCTTCAGTACACAAGCCAACGCCATCAGAGAGAAACTGTTCATGTGCAGCCCAGAGAAGAGCTGCAGCGAGAGGACCACCTGAGAGAGCCCAACATTCACTGTCAACACACACAAATCACACACTTATCACACCGCTGTCCTGCCAAACACAAACACCACCCCCATTACCTTCCCGTTTGAAGGTTTGTATGATGGGGCGTGGGCTCAGCAGAGACACAGATGCATGCTGGGATGTCTGTGGACTCCTCTGAAGCCCAGCTCAGTGATCCCGGAGCTGGAATACTATAGTAAATTTCTCCTATTCCCCAAGAGACATTCCGGATAACATCAGCATTGACATGTTTATACACATGATTTGTTTTGTTTTGTTTCAGAAGCTTTTGTGCATGTGATATGAGCTTGTGTGTGTGTGTTGGACTGACAGATGGATGGACGGAGAGAGAGAATTGGTTTGTTGAACCTCAGCTGGCATTTTTGGTGTCAGCTGTAAAAAAACGCCAGCGGCACAAAAAGTGTGTATGCATTGTGTGTGTGTGTCACAGTGATCAGAGTCTCAGTCATTTTAACAATCGGAGCAATCTAACACTTCTCAGAAAACCTGCATATCTTAGTAATTCAGAAGAATATAAAAACAAACTGCATCTTATTATGTTTTCTCCTGTACAGTAAATGTTGTAAGCATTTTCTTTCTGCATGAAATACTAGTCTGACTTGACAGTGAGAAATCCAGACTCGGAGTTGCTGAAAGATTTGAGTTTCAGCTGACATGATGGTTGATGGATGGAGTGTTTGGAAAAACTCATTTTTATTTCTGAGTAAAAACTGTCAATAAAACTATACATTTAGTCATTTAGCAGACTCTTTCATTCAAAAGCGACTTACAAGATTATAACACTTATAGCATTTGATAATATTAATGATGTCATGTGCTGTTGTTGTTTTCCAGGTTAGAGATCAACATCCTGTCAACGTCACTGTTTTGACTTGGTAAAAACCTACAGTAATGACAGTCAATGAGAGTCAATGACGTATTTTCTATTGGATTCAAGTCAGGTGATTGGCTGGGCCATTCTTCATTCTTGATTTTCTTTCTCTGAAAGCATTTGAGAGTTTCCTTAGCTGTTTTGGATTATTGTCTTGCTGAAAAGTCCACTCTGGTTTCATCTTCATCATCCTGCTAATGTAGATGTTGAAATGAAGTAGCTAAAATTCATTTACAATGAGGAAGGGCAGAGGCTTGGTTTCTAACTACTGAGAGATTTCAGCTGCTGACTGGGCTTTCACTGCCTTTCTACACTTTTATTTTTTTATGTGTTCAATACTTTTCCCTGTGTCATTTCATTTTATTATTCATAACTTCATTTGTAAACTAATTCGATTTCTTTTCTTCGTATTTATGGATTTCTTTGGTTGTTACCAACATCTGAGGAACATGTTGGTACTTATATTCACAGCTGCATGTCTTTCTTTTTCCAGTAAGAAGATGCTTCTCTTAATTATGCATGACAGCATGCAGGATTTCTAATGAAACTTCCACTGATGAAATCAGTAAGTGATGGACAGCTCTGTCGATCAAATGTGAGTTTGTTTTTACTTTGCATGAGTTTCCGTGTGGCAGATATTATCGTCCATAATTTATCCTGAGTTTTCCATTACAAAAGCAATTTCTTCACATCTTTACAGATTATATTCTGAATCAGCACCATAAAATATTCGTAAATGTTATTAAAGATGCAGCATATAGATTCACTCATTTTCCTTCATCCTAGTCCCTCATTTATCAGGGGTCACCACAGTGGAATGAATCGCCAACTATTTCAGCATTTGTTTTATGCAGTGGATGCACTTCCAACTGCAACCCAGTATCAGGAAACACCCATATACCATTCACACATACACTGTGGTCAATTTAGCTTATTTAATTCACCTATGGCACATGTCTTTGGACTGTGGGGAAACCGGAGCACCCGGAGGAAACCCACGTAAACACGGTGAGAACATTAAAACTCGAACCAGCGACCTTCTTGTTCTGAGGTGACTGTGCTAACCACTGAGCCACCGTGCTGCCAGCATATAGATTATATACACTGTTGCGTCTACTTTTTTTTTCTCCCTTTTGACTGTCTCTCTTTTACACTTCCCTCCATGAAGCACGTTAACCACACCTACTTTTGCAAACTTTTTAAAGGGATAGGTTACTCCAAAATGTAAATAAACTTAAAATAAAATAAACTTTAGTGAAATTTCTTTCATTTGTTGAACAAAAAACAAAAGAATCTTGGGGAAAAGCAGCCACTGGCATCTGTAATAGGAACAAAAAAAGACAATGGACGTTTTTTTCTATGTTTTTCAGTACGTCTTTCTTTGTGTTCGACAGAAGAAAGAAACTCAAAACAGGTTTGGAACTAGTGGAGGATGAGTAAATTATTGCTTTAAGACCTGTGAAAACTGAGTCACAGATTAAAAAGAATGATATAATACATTTCATTATAGGGATCATCTACATTTTGTATGGTCTGATGATAAATCGACTGCTTGTTTAGGATAGGATAACATCTGATGATTGTACTCTTAAAAATAATCTTGCAATAAATCCCATTTAATCCCAATCGATAATGGCAAATAAAAACGAAACAAGAAAATGGAATAAAATATCATTGTAAAGTGCAATTACATTGTAAATAAAAGATATGCATGAAATGATATATATATATAGATAGATGGATGGACGGACGGACGGACGGACGGACGGACGGACGGACGGATAGACAGACAGATAGATAGATAGATAGACAGACAGATAGATAGATAGATAGATAGATAGATAGATAGACAGACAGACAGACAGACAGATAGATAGATAGATAGATAGATAGATAGATAGATAGATAGATAGATAGATAGATAGATAGATAGATAGATAGATAGATAGATAGATAGATAGATAGATAGATAGATAGATAGATAGATAGATAGATAGATAGATAGATAGATAGATAGATAGATAGATAGATAGATAGATAGATAGATAGATAGATAGATAGATAGATAGATAGATAGATAGATAGATAGATAGATAGATAGACAGACAGACAGACTGGATAAGATCTGGTGATCGTCAAGACACCCTAAAAATGAAAATTCTCTCGTCATTTACTCATCGTTTATTTCTTTGAGTTTTTTTATTTTTTTGAATGCAAATGTAAATATTTTGCAATATGTTGGTAATAAAATACAGCTATTGATTTCTAGAGTAGTTGCTTTTCATACACTGTAAAAAAAATCTGTTAATTAACAGTTCCTGTATTTGGTGAATCTCAAGTTTTTTCAGTTTATTTAGGGTTGTGTATTGAGCTTGAGCTCTGTTCTGTCGACTTTTGATGTTTAAAATTCAACTCTACAGTTTAACAAAGTGACATTTATTGACATTTTAATAGTTTGATATGATATTATAATGTAAAAGAAAAAATATAGAGAGAGAAATAAGTATGTAAAATAACAGAAAACATACTGGCAGTTTAGTACAAGGTTTTTGTACATTAATATAAAACACCAGCCCAGACAATCACTTTAAACTACTAAAAATGTTCATAAACGTCAGTTTTAAAGTTAAAAGTTGGAAGGAAGATCAAGGTCCAATAACGCAACTCAAAAACATAAATAAACAGGGGAAACATTTTATAAACATGAATCACAAAATACAGAAAACTGCTACTTTGCTGATTTTTTTACAGCATACTATGAATGTCAATTGCCGTTTTTTCCAACATTCTTCAGATTATCTTTTGTGTTTAACATAAATTCATAATTCCCACAACCACTTAAATGTGAGTAATTGCTAATGAAATTTACATTTTCATTGAACTTTCCATTCTAGACTGTCACTCTCTTAAATAAAGCTGAAAAAGCTGAGATACCTTTTCACTTAGGTACTAATATAAAAGAGTGGGGGTTTAACCCCAGCAAACCTGGCCAAATTTGCCCACTGGCCTCTGTCCATGGCCTCCCAACCATCCCTATATCATAATTGGCTTCATCACTCTGTCTCCTCTCCACCAATCAGCTGGTGTGTGGTCTGGCACAATATGAATGCAATTAAAGTGCTTTAAGTGTCCAGAAAATGCAAGGAATTATTTATCCACTGCCATATTGTATAACCGCCATAAATCTCTCTTTTTTTATTTACTCCAAAAAAAGGCAATATAAAAGTAAGCAATTATTATTAAATGCACTTTTAAGATGCCTTTAAATAATTGAAATGTTTTAAAAATGTTTTTAAGCTACCAATATGGGTCCTTTAAGTACAAAAGTGTATCTTTTGATTAGGGTATCATCACGTTGACAGCTTTTCTACATTTATTCAGGGTGTCCACAGGGTCTTAAAAAGTCTTAAATCTCAAAAACAACATTTTAGGCCTTAGAAAGTCTTAAATTCCCTGAAATATTGTGTTGTAGGTCTTAAATCTTTTTTAATAGGTCTTAATTTTCCTTTGTTATTGTATAGCTACCCAATCTGGCCAAAACCCATACAATCACCAACAATCTGACCTGCCTTATATTATATTATATTATATTATATTATATTATATTATATTATATTATATTATATTATATTATATTATATTATATTATATTATATTATATTATATTATATTATATTATAATTGAAGTGATGATCTTTTCTAACTGGAATATTCCCTTGTGTTTAACCCTGTATAAGTCTAAAATTTAATTCATAATAGTCTTAAAAATTTCTTAGATTTAACTTTGTTTCCGAGACTGTCAAAGTCCATGTATTTAGAGTCAGTGTGTTTAGACCTGTAACACGACACTATTCTCTAACAATAGTGTATGATGTTGTAAAAAGGATAAATGAGCTTAAATGAGGACATTAGGATAAGAGAAAGCCATTGAACACCCTGGTGTGAAGAGCACTGGCCATGTTTACGTGTCTTCAGCTGTTCTTCTGCTTCTGAAGGGATGATTCACCCTGCTGCTGTCACTCTCTGTCCGCCTGTTTGCGTGTCTCTCTTTCTCTCTCTCTGCCAGTGTACTGCTTTCTCTTTGTACGCAGACCCAGGAGAGAATCTGAGGTCAATGCATTCAACACACTTGAGTTTTGTGTATTAACAGCCGAGGCGGGTTTTGTCCTGCGTCACGGCTCTGCTTTCAGGCTCCGATAAACGTCTGAGCAGAAAGCAAAATAGACAGAAGTGAAATGGTCTCGTATGAACTGTTTGGTAACAGTCTTAACTCATTCATTTATCAAAGAGAGATACAGTTGAAGTCAGAATTATTAGCCCTCCTGAATTATTGCCCTCTGTATATTTTTGTACCCAATTTCTGTTTAACAGAGAGAAGATTTTCTCAACACATTTTTAAACATAATAGTTTTAATAACTCATTTCTAATAACTGATTTATTTATATTTATTATTTAGATTTATATCTTTGCCATGATGACAGTAAATAATATTTTACTAGATATTTTTAAGATACCAATATTCAGCTTAAAGTCTCTTTTTTGCTAAAAACATTCTTTTAAAAGGAGGTTTTTATGAAAAATAGTACATTAGTCCCCGCTCTCCCCTACCAAGGCAACTAAAAACGTCAGAGCTTTTCTTTCAAGCCTTAAGTTTAACTTGATTTGCAACATTTTGAATAGATAAAACTTACTAAAATGGCTATTTAAATTAAATGCATGCGAGAATTTAGCCTAACTTTAGCTTAAAGTGCACTTTAATAGCTTAACCAGGTTAAGTAGGGTTATCTACATTCACCGGTCACTTTATTAGGTACACCTATCCACCTGCTCATTAACACAAATTTCTAATAAGCCAATCACGAGACAGCGACTCAATGCATTTAGCCCATATAGACATGGTCAAGACGATCTTCTGCAGTTCAAACCGAGCATCAGAATATAGAAGAAAGGTGATTTAAGTGACTTTGAACGTGGCATGGTTGATAGTGCCAGATAGGCTGGTCTGAGTATTTCAGAAACTGCTGATCTACTGGGATTGTCACCTACAACCATCTCTAGGGTTTACAGAGAATGGTCTGATAAACAGAAAATATCCAGTGAGCGGCAGTTCTGTGGGTGCAAATGCCCTGTTGATGCCAGAGGTCAGAGGAGAATGGCCAGACTGGTTCGAGCTAATAGAAAGGCAACAGCAACTCAAATAACCACTTGTTACAACTGAGGTATGCAGAAGAGCATCTCTGAATGCACAACACATCCAACCTTGAGGCGGATGGCTACAGCAGCAGAAGACCACACTGGGTGCCACTCCTGTCAGTTGAGAACAGGAAACTGAGGCTACATTTCGCACAGGCTCACCAAATTTGGGCAATAGAAGATCGGAAAAGCATTGCCTGCTCTGATGAGTCTCGATTTCTGCTGCAACATTTGGATGGTAGAGTCAGAATTTGGCCTCAACAACATGAAAGCATGGATCCATCCTGCCTTGTATCAACGGTTCAGGCTGCTGGTGGTGGTGTAATGGTTTGGGGAATATTTTCTTGGCACACTTTGGGTACATTAGTTCCAATTGAGCATCATGTCAACGCCACAGCCTACCTGAGTATTGTTGCTGACCATGTCCATCTCTTTATGACCACAGTGTACTCATCTTATGGCTACTTCCAGCAGGATAACGCACAGTGTCATAAAGTGCGAATCACCTTAGACTGGTTAATTTAACATGACAATGAGTTCACTGTACTTAAATGGCCTCCACAGTCACCAGTTCTCAATCCAATAGAGCACCTTTGGGATGTGGTGGAACGGGAGATTCGCATCATGGATGTGCAGCCAACAAATCTGCAGCAACTGTGTGATGCTATTATGTCAATATGGACCAAAAACCTCTGAGGAATATTTCCAGTACCTTGTTAAATTTATGCTACAAGGGATTAAGGCAGTTCTGAAGGCAAAAGGGGGTTCGACCCGGTACTAGTAAGGTGTACCTAATAAAGTGGCCGGTGAGTATAACATATATAAAAGAAATAAGACTTTCTCCATTAGCAAAATATAATAGGAAATACTCTGAAAAACGACCTTACTCTGTTAAACCCCTCTTGGGAAATATTTTAAACAGAATTAAAACTTCACAGCAGAGCTAGTCATTTAGTCTTCAGCTGTAATTGAAACCTGTGAGGCTCTCAGACCTGTGGCTGAATATGTGCTGTTTCTCCTTTGGGTCTGTTCTGTTTTCTCTACTTTACAGTTTATCTCCACTATCAAGACGGAGACTCTGAACAACCTCTCCATTGAACAGCCCGACTGTATATTTTCTTTACTGCTACAGCAGAGACCAGTCTCCAACAGTAAGATCTCTATGGTAGAGTGTGAATGTGTGTGTGTGCTCAGACCACATGCTGCTCCTGAAATAAACACTCAGGCTAAATTTAGCATTAGCGCTGACCCCAGAGGCAGTGACTTCTAATGGATCACTAATGCAGCATTGAGACACCAGTCTGACTTCATGATGCGGGTCTGCAGAGGGAGTTGCTGGAGGTTTAGCTGCTCTGTTTTTATGCCTCCCTTTCATTTCTCTCTCTCTCTCTCTCTCTCTCTCTCTCTCTCTCTCTCTCTCTCTCTCTCTCTCTCTCTCTCTCTCTCTCTCTCTCTCTCTCTCTCTCTCTCTCTCTCTCTCTCTCTCTCTCTCTCCTGCTCTTTCAGCTAATGCAGTGAAGGTTGAGTGTGTGTGTGTTTGTGTGTGTGTGTGTGTGTGTGTGTGTGTGTGTGTGTGTGTGTGTGTTGTGGGTCTGGAATGACGCCAGTGGCTCTGCTTGACTGGATGGTGGGCCTCTGTCCTGAAGCAGACGGGGGTGGAGAGTGTTTTCTTTCTCAATCTGAGGGGGTGATAAGAGAACATGGCATAAAAAAAACAAAGTACACATGGTACAGTGATGATATCACATTGTACAACTCGGATATTTAAAAACCTACCATTCATAAGTATTTTTTTATTCATATATAATCACATCATGGCTTGAAAGCCACTTAATTGTAAATAATTTAATATAAATGTTTTTAGTTTTATTTTGTACTGTACCTGACAAAAGTATTGTCACCTATTCAAGTTTAAGGAATAACAAATAATAGCTTTTAGTTGATCATTTGGTATCAAAAGTGTCTTATATGAAATTCAAAATCTCTAGATTACGTGTATTTTACCAAAATAAAATATGATCATGCCTTGATTTTTAATTTTTTAATTAGGACAGTAAAGGCTAACTTAGACTTAGACACAGTAAAGAGTGACTTAGACAAAAGTCTTGTCACTCAACAGAAATAATGTCCAGTATAGAATATAAAGTCATGCTGCAGTGGAAAAAGAATAAATATTGTGTATGACTCCCATTAACTTGGAGGACTGCATCCATACATCTCTGCAAGTCTCAAATAACTCATTAATAAAGTCCTTTGGAATGGCAAAGAAACCATTCTTGCAGGACCCCCAGAGTTCATCAAGATTCTTTGGATTCATCTTCAATGCCTCCTCCTTCATCTTACCCCAGACATGCTCAATAATGTTCAATTCTGGTGATTAGACTGGCCAATCCTGGAGCACCTTGACATTCTTTGCTTTCAGGATCTTTGATGTGGGCTGAAGTATGAAAAGGAGTGCTATCCTGCTGAAGAATTTCCCCTCTGCTGTGGTTTTCAATAGGCTGTTGATGTTGCCACACACTGCAGATCCCTCCCACATCCCCATACTGAATGTAACCCCAAACCATGAATTTCCTTTACCAAACTTGACTGATTTCTGTGTAAATTCTTGGGTCCATGTGAGTTCCAGTTGGTCTTCTGCAGTATTTGTGCTGATTGGGATGCAGTTCAACAGATGAATCATCAGTAAAATCCACCTTCTGCCACTTTTCCAAATGATCAACTAGTAGACACTCAAAGAAATTAAAAATAAAAACACTTTTTTCAATTGTTACTAGCATTTTTTTCATGATAAAGTTTTTACATTTACAGCTTTAGGAGTTTTACTGTAAACTAAACAGATTTTTCTTTTTTTTTACAGTTTTATGATACACAAGTTGAGGCGGCATGGTGGCTCAGTGGTTAGCACTGTCGCCTTACAGCAAGAAGGTTGCTGGTTTGCATCCTGGCTGGGCCAGTTGGCATTTTTATGTGGAGTTTGCATGTTCTACCCATGTTGGCGTGGGTGCTCCGGTTTCCCCCACAGTCCAAACACATTTGCCATAGGTGGATTGAATAAACTAACTTGTCTGTAGCGTAGGAGTGTGAATGTAAGTGTATGGGTGTTTCCCAGTTCTGGGTTGCAGCTGGAAGAGCAGCCGCTGTGTAAAACATATGCTGGATAAGTTAGCAATTCAATCCTCTCTGGCGACCCCTGATGAATAAAGGGACTAAGCTGAAGGAAAATAATGATACCCAAGTTGAGTTTGGCAAACTCAACTCAACAAAAAAAAAGCTTTACAGCAAGTTGCCTTACGATTTTATGTTAATGTTTTTACAGTGCATCATTTTCTAATATCTTTTCAGTTTTGCTTTTAATAATATGGCAGATAAAGCCTCAAGTGTTTTTCATAAAGGGAACCACAACAGCAGACAGAGAAGATTAACAAGACTCTGATGCGAATGATTAATTTTGAATATGTAGATTGAACGACTGAAGTATATCAGAATCAGTTTTAACAGAATAAACAATTTGTCATACTCCAGTGAAGCCAGTGGTCTTCTTTGACCCTCGAACATTTTAGTTGGTTTGTGTTGTCAACACATCGTGTTCAGAAAAGGCCTTTATTGTAAAGACAATTCACCTATACCACATGTGTTTGGACTGCGAGGGAAAGCGCAGTACCCACGCCAACATGGGGAAAACGTGTAAACTACATACAGAAACGCCCACTGGTCCAGCCAGGACTTGAACCAGCAACCTTCTTGCTGTGAGGAGAAAGTGCTAAGCACTAAGCCATGTGCTGCCCTATTTTTATTTACTACTTTTAGCTTTCTGTCAATTACTTTAAAGTACTCACTGATTTGATTGAAGACGATTATCAGTGAATAACGATTTTTTTTTGCCAAATGAAGCTATATTTCAATTCAATTCATCTTTACTTCTATAGTGCTTTTACAATGTAGATTGTGTCAAAGCAGCTTAACAGAAGTACCCATTCATTCATTCATTTTTAGGCTTAGTCCCTATTATTAATCAGGACTCACCACAGCAGAATGAACTGCCAACATATCCAACATATGTTTTACACAGCAGATGCCATTCCAGCCGCAACCCAACACTGGGAAACGCCTATACACACTTGCATTCACACACACACACACACACACACTACAGAAAATTTAGCTTATTTAATTCACCTGTCTTTGGACTGTGGGGGAAACCGGAGCACCTGGAGGAAACCCACATGAACACTGGGAGAACATGTAAACTCCACACAGAAACACCAACTGACTCAAACCAGCGACCTTATTGTAGGCTTGTTGTTTAAATGACATTTTAATAATAATAATTAAAATGACAATACATAAAAAGGCTTTAATAAAATATACTTTTTAAAGAGTAAACGTTAGTATTAATAAATAAGTGAGTTTAAATACAAAAATATTTAAGTAAACTGTAAAAGTTGGTTAGAATAAATAGTTTTGTTAGCACTTTATTTAGATGGTCCATTTGAGTATTAGTAGACTGTCTGCTTAATATCTGTTGATGCTGCTTCTTCAACAGACATTTAACTGACTATAATTAACTTTGCAACTACATGTCAACTTAACTGACCCTAACCCCAACCTAACAATGAGAATTAGTTGGCATGCAGATGCAATGTAACTTAAATTCAACAAACAGACCATCAACATAAAGCATGACCACATTTTTATGATATAAATGTGTAAATAAATCAATTATAATCTATAAGTAATAAAATAATTATAAGCAAAATAAGTAAATTAGTAATAAATTGGTAAATAAATAAATAAATTGAGTAGAATTAAAAAATATAAAGTATAATTGGTAAAAAAAAAAAAATTATGTACATTGTAGAAAAACCCAATCATTGATTCAAAAAGTGTCATTTAAATGTAATTGGGGAAAAATAACCCAATGTTCGATTTGCCCATATTTGACCCAATGTTGCGTTATGGCAACCCAGCACTTTTTAGAGTGTTCAGTATTTACATGTATGGGATGATCATATTTGGGGATTGCTAGAGGCTATATTATTGAAAACTTGAGCTATAAACTTCAGTTTTGGTTCATCTGGAGTAAACATGAAGTCAGGTTTAGAACAGCATGAAGGTGAGTAAATAACTGATTCATCAATGAATAAAAGACGATGTGTAAAGTGTTGTCTGTGTCTTTCATCTCTCTCCTGTGTGTGTCTGTGTAGGTGGGAGGATGAGAGAGGACAGACGCCACCAGCCGCTCTTCACTTTCCCTTCTCTCTTATTCAATAACCCCACAAACTACCCGCAGTCAAACCACGTTACCCTTATGCAAGGTAATTCTGTCTCCTTTTTTCACCAAACAATCACCGGAGTCCATGTGCTCGAGGGCGAAAGCTTGAATCAAGTATGAGAGCATACAGAGCCACTGAACACTGTCACCATGGTAACAATAGATGTTGAGTGCGTAGGATTAAAGTGTGATGACATCATCGAGGAGTCCACTTCCTGCCGGTCCAAATCAATGACACACAGGGCTTAATCACTGTTGTGGAGCTCTGCTTTATCTTATCAAGTAGGATTAACACTGATTGTATGACAGTTAAAGGAACAGTCCACTTTTTTTGGAAGTGGGCTCATTTTACAACTGTCCTAGACTTATTGAGCTTTACCGTTTTTGAATCCATCTTACGGTCTGGCGGGAACACTTTTAGCTTAGCTTAGCTTAGCATAGATCATTGAATCGGATTAAACCATTAGCATCTCGTCAAAAAGTTTTGATAATTTAACTTAGCATAGATCATTGAATTGGATTAGACCATTAGCATCTTATTTAAAAGTTTTCATAATTTAGCTTAGCATAGATCATTGAATTGGATTAGACCATTAGCATCTCGTCAAAGTTTTGATAATTTAGCTTAGCGTAGATCATTGAATTGGATTAGACCATTAGCATCTTATTTAAAAGTTTTCATAATTTAGCTTAGCATAGATCATTGAATCGGATTAGACCATTAGCATCTTAACAAAAAGTTTTCATAATTTAGCTTAACATAAAATATTGAATCGAATTTAATCATTAGCATCTCATTTAAAAATTTCGATAAGCGTAGACCAATGATTCATAATAGACTATTAGCAACTCATTTAAAAGTTTTGATAATCAGGTCAGAAGTCCCCACAGCGGAATGAACCGCCAATTCATCCAGCATGTTTTACACATTGGATGCCTTACTAACTGCAACCCAGTACTGGGAAACACCCATACACACTCATTCACACACATAAACTATGGCGAGTTTATTCAATAAAAGTATTTTATGAACGTCTACCCCTCCTTTAAACCCAACCCTCACAGTAGGGTAAAAATAATAACTATTGTTCGACAATGTACAATTTTGAAACGGAGACATCGTACAACCGTACAATCCCACCCCTAGACTCAATCGTCATTGGGAATGAGCAAATCGTAGTATATTGTAAGAATGAGATCATACGAATTAGCCACTAAATCCAAACGTTACTATTTGCTTTGAGATTGTGTTGGAAATTCACACAGCACAAAAAGAAACTGCAAAATATATTAAATCAGTTTGCCACAGGACAGTTGATAGTCAAAAATCCGTTCAATTTACTGTATTTATAAAGCTCATTTAAAAACAAAATTACTTTATAAAATCTAACCATAAACAGATAAAGCAGAAATGATCAAACACGTAGTATTTTTAAGAGAAAGACCGGTAAGCTTCAGTTTGCATGGCGGTATAAAGAAACAGTGTGCATATTTAATGTTTCCAGGCCGGTGCTGATGTTAATTGTTTTAACATGTGTCAGGTTATGAGTCATGGCATCGTCGGGCTGGTTGCCGGGGCCTCCCTGTGATGTCATCAACATCCCAGAATAGCCACAGTACTAAAAGGCCTTGTTGGAGCCAAACACTCTGGACGGTTCATCTGTTCAAACACACCAGAGAGTGAAATCATAGAGCGAAGATATACAGTTAGCATAACATCCTAAAAATACCCAAGAGAGGGCCAGACAACAGGAAGAGTTCCTGGAAAATCCCATTTATTGAGAGAAAAGAGTGAATAACACTGCTCCAGCTCACTCTAAGAACTGCACACTTTCAGACTATGTAGAACTTGCCTTTTTAGTGCTCTCAAAGAAAATACTTTTTCAAGATCGTGCTCTATATGAGAGAGCACTCAAAACTGTACATTTTCATAGATATATGACTCAAAACATATGGTTTTATTTCAGTCACACTTTATTTTATGGTACAAGCCTTCTAAAAAACCAATAACTATTACAATTCAATTCACCTTTATTGACCTTATTCTCCGCGGACGAGCAGGCGCAGCTATTTAAATCTTTTTGGCACGAGACCTCCGGTCTCATTCACTTCCATTCATTTTTAGACTTTAAAAACTGCTCGTTTCGCTGTTTGATGTTGCAAACTGATATTTCCTTGTTATATTATTCTACTTGGTCTGTATAGTCATGCAAACATTTGTTTGTAGAGCAAGTAGTTTGACCGTTTTTTGCCGTTTATTATTCCTTGTCATTTCTCCCATAGGCGACTGAAACGGAAGTTCTAAGACAATCGCGAAAACAGGCGCACTTCCGCATTTTAGAATAAGGTCAATATTCTGTAGCGCTTTTACAATGTAGATTGTGTCAAAGCAGCTTCACATAGAAGATCATAGTAAACTAAAACACAGTTCAGTTTTCAGTGCTTAAGTTCAGTTCAGTTTAGCTCAGTTCAGTGTGGTTTAATATTCAATACTGAGAGTCCAAACACTGAAGAGCAATCCATCGATGCGCAGCTCTATGGGTCCCGAACCGTGCAAGCCAGTGGCGACAGCGGCGAAGGAAGACGTCATTAATTGGCAAAAGTGAAGAATTAAAAAACCTCGAGAGAGAGAGACCAGGCTCAGTTGGGTATGACCTTTTATCCTATGGCCAAACGTCTTGTGCAGAGCTGCAGTCTAGGCGCTGGAGGCTGGAGAACGCTGGGCGTCAGCAAAGACTCGTTTGTCCCTGGAGCGTCACAGGAATCATGACTATGTTAGGGGAAAATATCAAATCAAGTTTTAAAGGGCTGCTATTTTGCCCCTTTTACAAGATGTAAGATAAGTCTTTTGTGTTGAAAAGTTGAAAGTTTCAGCTCAAAACACCCATCAGATCATGTATTATACAATGCTGTATATGCCCATTTTGAGCTCAAAGCAAAGTGTAGCTGTTTTTGTAGCCTGTGCCTTTGAATTCAAATGACCTGGTCCTCCCTGCCCACCGTTTCCACGTGCCTTTCTGCTTCTCAGAAGTACCAAATATGTTTATTTGACATACTTGTGGATGAGTTTGTTCAAGCCTTTCGGAAACGATAAGTCTTGTCAAAGTAAGTCAAAGTTTCTAGCACACACACATACACACAAACACACATGTACAAACACCTTTAACTTTGCACTGTTTTTGCTCTCGTATATTATTGCTGCTTTATTGTTATACTGACACTATGCATCTGTGGTGATTCCAGCAGTTATGAAAAACAGCAATTTTACTGTGTTTTCTTCATTACTGTTTTAAAAACATATTAAACTTGTAAATCTCATCCCTGAGGTGCAGCTGATCACAGAGAGTTGACACAG
This sequence comes from Danio rerio, assembly GCF_052040795.2. NCBI lineage: Eukaryota > Metazoa > Chordata > Actinopteri > Cypriniformes > Danionidae > Danio > Danio rerio. The sequence continues at coordinate 13,806,638 of NC_141025.1, forward strand.
ATCTTTTAATCACAGTTTCTTAGTAAATCTTCTTCGGTAGAGATGTTTTTATGCATTAATATGGAGACATGTTAATACACGTCTGTCAGTTAATTTGGTGAGCGGAGAAAACCGCACTCCGATGTGCATCACGTTGTAGTGTCCTTTAAATTGAAAAAAGAGTCTTATTGTGTTTCTATCACTCCAGTATTACTGTGGACACACTATAAACACAGTTCTGCCCAAACAGCTTGCAAAAGTTGATTTTGCACCATAGATCCTCTTTAATAAACATCAAAAATCAAAAAATCAAGAGAACATTTAGTTCTGACATTTTTTAGTTTGTATATTTTTAGAATTATTAGCCCCCCCACCCCTCTTTGATTTTTATTTTTTTAATATTTCCCAAATTATGTTTAACAGAGCAAGGAAATTTTCACAGCATGTCTGATAATTTTTTTTTTCAGGAGAAGAAATTATTCTTATTTTCTTTTGTTTTGGCTAGAATAAAAAGTTTTATTTTTTTAAAAAGCCATTTTAAGAACAAAATTATTAGCCCCTTTAAGATAACTTGCCTAATTATCCTAACCTGCCTAGTTAACCTTATTAACCTAGTTTAGCCTTTAAATGTCACTTTAAGCTGTATAGAAGTGTCTTGAAAAATATCTAGTCAAATATTATTTCATGGCAATAACATCATGGCAATAAATTTGAAAAAAATCTTCTCTCCATTAAACAAAAAATGGGGAAAAAAATAAACAGGCTAATAATTCAGGGGAGCTTATATATATATCAGCTATTTTAAGATCCTATAGGACACCTGAGATACAGCTCATGTAAATGATATTCATCAGTCTAGCTGTTAAAGATTTATACTACCACACACATTATTTTTATATTGTTCATAAACCTCTGCCCTGCATGGAAAGAAGAAAAGGCTACTTGTGAGTTTAACATAACATAACAATTATATTTTGATATAATACGCACATCATAAAGTCAGTGTTAGGAGATAATAGTTACAAACTATTGCAAAATGCAAAGTCTGATTAGGAGAAACTAACAATTATTACTATTTTAGTTATGTTTTATAGTAAATTATTTCTAAGTGATTTGTGACTGAGCTTGTAAACTTGAATGTGTTTCCCAGCAGACTGATAAAACCTGTACACGTTGAATCCAACTGGTACTGCTTCCAGACCTTTTATGCCCCTTTTTACAAGATGTAAAACACGTCCATAGAGTGTTTGTGAAATTTCAGCTCAAAGTACCACACAAATAATGCTGTATTACTTTTTAAAACTGCCTCTTTTAGTATTTGATCTAAAGTGTGTCATTTTGGTGACTTTAAATTGTTAAAAAGAGGTTTAGAGGAAATGACTTTTTTTTTTGCTCAATATTTTATTTTTTGTTTGCAAAATTTTATTTTATTTATGGCCCTAGTTTGATTCCATACGGCAGGTTGACTAAAAAGCTAATCAAAATGAGCATTGCAATTGACTGGACGGGTTTTGTTTTATGGATATATTCCTGCAGGTATATACAGTATATATTATAAATGTACCATGCTGAAGTAAAAACAAATATCTGAAAGGAACAATAAATAAGTAAATAATAATAATTAAAAAAACATAATCACAAATAAAAAAAAAATCAATGCTATATGAACCATTTCTGGGCTCACAAAATTGCAAAATCCTTGGTAGCCTTTGGACAGGAATTCTGTTTTTGATGGCCTGAAAACTGAAAAGGCATTATTTACTTAATAAAAACACCCAAATATATATATATATATATATATATATATATATATATATACACACACACACACACACACAAACAGCATACATTATAGGCTACATTTGAAAATAAACACATTGCATTGAATTATTATTATTATTAGCATTATCATTATTATTTTTATTATCCCTGAAAAATCGTATGAAAACCAGCTAGGCCTACATTTATTGCTTATTTTTTAATGAACTTGGTACTGAAGTACACACAAAAACACATATTCAGTGGTTAAAGGTTTTCAGCGTTCTTTAAAATATCATTTTTTGTGATCAACAGAAAGGTTTGAAACAAATAAAGTGTGAGTAATTGAAGACAGAATTTAGATTTTTGGGTGAACTATCGCTTTAAAGCTGCAGACTGAGGATGTGCTTCAGCTAAAGAGAGTCAGAGAGACACTGAGATTAACACTAGAGTCTTCTTCATTCACAGATGCAGTCAAGCATGAGTCTCTGACCCACTTCTGAAGGCTGCAGCAGGGCATCTTCAGGAGAAAAACAACAATCATGCCTGGAAACATGCAAAAAGTGAAACTCATTTGAAAAAAATATATATTTCAGAGAGCTGGCGACACGGTGGCTCAGTCGTTAACATTGTCGCCTCACAGCAAGGTTGGTTCGAGCCCCGGCTGGGTCAGTTGGCATTTCTGTGTGGAGTTTGCATGTTCTCCCCGTGTTTGCGTGGGTTCCCTCTGGGTGCTCCCGTTTTCCCCCACAGTCCAAAGACATGCGCTATAGGTGAACTAAATTGGCTGTAGAGTATGAGTGTGAATGAGTGTGTACTGGTGTTTACCACTACTGGGTTGTTAAGTTATTCTCTTTTGGTGAACAATTAATCAGTGTAAGTTATCCAAACAAGATAATAAGATGAAGAATAAAATAATGTAAGATAAAATAAAAGAATTTAGGCGACGCAGTGGGGCAGTAGGTAGTGCTGTCGCCTCACAGCAAGAAGATCGCTGGGTTGCTGGTTCGAACCTCGGCTCAGCTGGCGTTTCTGTGTGGAGTTTGCATGTTCTCCCTGCCTTCGTGTGGGTTTCCTCCGGGCGCTCCGGTTTCCCCCACAGTCCTAAGACATCTGGTACAGGTGAATTGGGTAGGCTAAATTGTCCGTAGTGTATGAGTGTGTGTGTGTGAATGTGTGTGTGGATGTTTCCCAGAGATGGGTTGCGGTTGGAAGGGCATCCGCTGCGTAAAAACTTGCTGGATAAGTTGGCGGTTCATTCCGCTGTGGCGACCCCAGATTAATAAATGGACAAAGCCGACAAGAAAATGAATGAATGAATGAATGTTTAATTAGCATTTTTGGATGGAAACTAAAACTGGAGCAATGATTGTAAAAGCACACCTTTGAAATTACGATAATACATTTTAAAATGCATTCAGACTCAAAACAGTTATTATGGTGGCTTGAGGAAGACAGTTATGCAACTTAAACTTATTATTATTGCTTTTTCTGAGCCAAAAATTTACCAACTCCTCCTCCTAGGTTTTTAATGCTATGACCACCAAACTTCAGCCAGGTGTTCAGACTAGTCAGACTCGAGTTTCTTTATCTTTTCGAACTGATCTGGCTTTCGGTTTTCCAGAAACTGACATAGAAATCTCGGAAAAATCCCATTGACTTAACATTGGACCAAACTTTGACGCATCATAACTTCGAAAGAGAAATTCGTAGAAACGTGATCTCCCACAACTGAAGAGGCTGCCAAGCTGTGTTAATCTACATATTAAACTGGGGTTTAAGTTATATCCCTGGGGTGCAAGGGTGCCCCAAATTTGCTCGTTGACATACAATGGTGAAGAAACTTCCATTTAATTCCATAAATACTTAAAATAAAAATATAAAATACTTAAAATAAAAATATAAAACTTTAAAATATCAGTTTAATATAAAACTTTAAAATATCAGTTTTTCATATTTCACAATATTACTGACTTTGTTTTATTTTAATAAATTAATGTAGCCTTCATGAGCAAAACAAAGCCTTTAAAATGCATGGTTTTACCCTAAACCAAAATGATTTCAAAATGTGCACTCATACCCCCTGCTGTTTTTCTCCACAGGATGCTCATTTTTTCTTGTGGATCTCTTAGCCAAATGCAGCAATATTTTAGCCAAAAGTAAATCTCATTTTAGGAGATTTGTTAGCAGATTTGTCTTCACACACAGACACTGATGCAGCATTTCTGTCAGTGTGAACGAGGTCATTCAGACAAACACACACTAGCTAGTGCACACTGAGGACACGAGACGCTGCCTTCACCTAGAACTGATGAGTTCTGATGACATAATGACTTCCTCCATCACAGCAGACGTCTGGACATTTTGTCCCTGCAGAATGAGTGTCAGAGAGTATCAGGAAACCAATTATGCTAAACTGGGGACTGTTAGTTTATACAAAAAAAAAAAAAAGAAGAAGTGTTTCGAGAAGAAGCTCATCTCTTGTTTTATGAGAACAATTAGAAAAACAAAGCAAAATGTCTGTTGATCATCTGCTCTGGAAAACATTGTATACAGTACTGATTCTGAATAAAAAAGTTCTCTAATATCTGATTAGCAATTAGCTTTAAAGGGAGCCTACTTTGCAAAAATCACTTTTATAAGGGGTTTAAACACAAGTGTGTGGCCATTGTGTGTAAATATAGCCAGCCTCTAATGGTAATAATTAATTAATTAATTAATTCTATTTTTTATAATCTCACTTCGTAAAAACAGTTTGCAGAAACACTTTAATTGACATTCCCCCTTTGTACGCATCATCAGAGGGAGCAAGCCCCGCCCACTAGTGACCATCTCTCCTTCATTAGCATAAGGAACCCTAAGTATGAAGCAGCCATCCGCTATTAGAGTTTTCACCTGCTGAAGAATAATTTCAGCAATTAAGAGGCATAATAAATGTTGAATACAAATGAACACTAGTCTTCATGGACTGCCTTCTTATGAGACACTTCATATTTTTATTTTGTATTTTTTTTTACATAAGATTAGTCTTGTTTTTGATACTGCCACTTTGCTGACACATCGGCATTTGTAGCTCCGCCCTTTTTGAAAAAGACCACAATTTCTTTTTATTAAAAATATACCCGGAGGAAACCCACGCGAACGAGGGGAGAACATGCAAACTCCACACAGAAATGTCAACTAACCCAGCCGAGGCTCGAATCAGCGACCTTCTTATTGTGAGGCGATCCTTCTACCTACTGTGCCACTGGGAAGCACCATTTTAGTACCATAAAATACCTAAAATATATATAAAAAAAACATTTCTAATCTAAAATATATAATTAAAATAAAAGAGGTAATTCACGACAAAAACAAAAAACAATGTGATTTTCAAATGATATATGCCATAACTCAGGACGGAATAATATATGTTGTTTCTATAGGTCAAATAATAATAAAAAAACTTTCTCCATTCTGCTAACAAAACAGCAGTAAGTTTAACATTAATATAAAAACACTGCATTACTATGTTTTTGTAGATGTAAAACTTTTGTATGAAAATTTATTTTAAGTCATTAATGTCTAGTGCTCAGCATATATGTGTAACCCTCCCAAATCTCTCTTTTAAACTCATATTTTTTAATAAGAAGCTATACAATATTATATTTGTGCATATACATTAGATTAGTCAGTACTGAAGCCAAATCTGGAGCTTATCTAACAAAATAACTTACGAGAACACCAAAAAACTAGTACAGCCAAATGTATATGTTAGAGAAAAATAAATAAATAAATAGACTATAATAAATATATCTGGTTAATACATCTGTTTTGTTTAAATGCACAAAAATACATTGCCTATATTCACTGAGAAATGGATACAAATATTTATTTTCAAAATGGGGTGTACTCTATATATATATATATATATATATATATATATATATATATATATATATATATATTTATATATATTTATATATTTTTTTTTTTTTTCTTCTTCTTCATGCACATTTGTAACAACACTGTGAAAGCAGTGTCTCAGTGCACGTCCTCAAAGAGGCACAAACACTGGATTTCAGCACACAGTACAAGGCACTAATTAAGATCTTAATCTGAGAGGATGTGGAGGGCAAGTTTCACGAGGACAAACACACACACACGCAACATCTGAATATACACACAAATCCAGAGGAGGAAGAAAAAATGACAATGAAGAAGACACATTAAAGATGGAGAAAAGTAAAGACGCAAGCATGTCATTAAGGATCTGGTGGGTGTAGAAGAGGCCATTTTCTTTTACATTAATGGCACATGACATTTAATGCTTTAGCATAAAAGTGTATTTCTGTAGCAGTGGAAATGGGGTGGGCGTTTTTATGCATCATTCATAATGCCTGCAGTTGAGAAAATGGACTTGATGTTATTTTTGAGGACTATAAATTGTCATTTTTCAGAGAATGTCACCATTAATTCCGTCCATAAACATTTATAAAAAGTAAGACCGCGGCTTTGGTAAATCATTTGGGGCTTGTGACGCAAATACTCAAGAGGAGCTGTTAACCGTACAGGAATAGTTTTCCTTGCTATATTTGGCTTTAATTATGTATAAACAAAATACTGGTTGCTTTAACTGAATCTTATGAGTCATTTGAACTATTAAACTGACCTATAAAATTAAATTAGAAAATGATATAACTTGGTTTAATGTAACTATTAACTAAAAACATATGTTGTCGTGAGTAATTGATCATACATTTTTTTTACAATGTGTGCGTGTGTGTGTGTAGGTTGTAAGACTTTTTAAACAATATTGTGTTGATGATGGAAAATAAATATTTCTGTTATGCCAAAAACTATGCAATGCTTTGGAAAATTTATTAAAAACAGAAAATTATTTCATATTAACACTCTACACTCACCGGCCACTTTATTAGGTACACCTTACTAGTACCGGGTTGGACCCCTTTTTGCTTTCAGAACTGCCTTAATCCTTTGTGGAATAGATTCAACAAGGTACTGGAAATATTCCTCAGAGATTTTTATCCATGATGTGAATCTCCCATTCCCCCACATATGAATAGTGCTCTATTGGATTGAGCTCTGGTGACTGTGGAGGTCTTTTGAGTACAGTGAACTCATTGTCGTGTTTAAGAAACCAGTCTGAGATGATTCACGATTTATGACATTATCTTGCTGGAAGTAGCCATCAGAAGATGGTATACTGTGGTCATAAAGGGATGGACATGGTCAGCAACAATCCTCAAGTAGGCTGTGGCGTTGACCCGATGCTCAATTGGTACTAATGGGCCAAAAGTGTGCCAGGAAGATTTCTCCACCATTACACCACCACCAGACTGAACAGTTGATACAAGGCAGAATGGATCCATGCTTTCATGTTGCTGATGCCAAATCCCGACCCTACCATCCAAATGTCACAGCAGAATCAAGACTCATCAGCTCAGGCAACATTTTCCAATTTTCTTTTGTCCAATTTGGTGAGCCTGTGTGAATTGTAGCCTCAGTTTCTTGTTGTTAGTTGACAGGAGCGGCACCCGGTGTGGTCTTTTGCTGCTGTAGCAGTTGTAACAAGTGGTTATTTGAGTTACTGTTGCCCTTCTATCAGCTTGAACCAGTCTGGCCATGCTCCTCTGACCTCTGACATCAACAAGGCATTTGGGCCCACAGAACTGCCACTCACTGGATATTTTGTCTTTTTCAGACCATTCTCTGAAAATTCTACAGATGATTGTGCATGAAAATCTCAGTAGATCAGCAGTTTCTGTGATACTCAGACCAGCCCGTCTGGCACCAAAAACCATGCCACTTAAATCACCTTTCTTCCCCATTCATATGCTTAGTTTCAACTGCAGCAGATCGTCTTGACCATGTCTACATGCCTAAATGCATTGAGTTGCTGTCATGTGATTGGCTGATTAAAATTTGCGTCAACAAGCAGTTGGACTGGTGTACCTAATAAAGTGGCCAGTAAGTGTAAGTAAGATCATAACACTTCACAACTGTAACTGTTTATCACTTTACAACTATAAGAAACATATCTTACAAGTGACAGGAAAAAGGTATGAAGAGAAAATCAAATGTCACGTCAAAATCAATCAGACTCATTTTTCATAACTTTTACAATAGAGCAATGCAGTTATTTTTAAATAATTTTTTCATAATAGCAAGATGAAAAAAGATAAGTAGCTACATGTCAACTGTGTACCGCACTGGCTGAAAGTATTTTTCCCTGCAGCCTTTCTGAAAGACACACAGGTAAGAGGAACACGTGTGAGTCCCACACATGCTGTGGTTTCCACACATGTAATCTATAGGTTTACAGGAAACAGATCTATTGAGTACAGTAATGTGATGTCTGACGCAATGCTGTGCTGTTCGTGTGTGTGTGTGTGTGTGTGTGTGTGTAATGAGTGTATATGTACAATGTCAAAGCAGTATTGATGGGCAGACAATGTTTCATCGATTGTTTTTTCAGTGACCTTCAGCTCTGTCTGCTGTATCTGTTTGGGCCTCTATGAACACACACACACACACACACAAATGTTGGGTTGTCATCTGTTATGGGGACATACTGACTTTTATACTGTACAAACTGCACCCAACCCGTAAACCCAACCATAACTGAAAACATTCTGCAGTTTTACATTTATACATATTTCATTATATTTTTCTTCTTGGGGGCCAACAAAGTCAAACATTGCTGGTATTACTATACTTGTGGAGACATTTGGTCCTCAAAATGTAAGGAATACAAGGTATACACATACTAACTTACACACTTGTTTAAAGTTTTACTTCCCCAAACCCATCAGACTTTCAAGACTTAATGGAGGGTCTCAGTTGTTTTCATATCAGGCACCTCAATGTCAAAACGACAATTTGAATTTGAATTGCAAATTGATATGATGTCAACATTTTGACATCAACTTGACATCCATACATTGATACCTTTTTGACCACCAAATTAACAGCAGTTACAGGACAGTCCTGTAATTAATTTTTGACGTGTTTTTTGATGTCAATGGTAGATGTCAAATTGAGGTTGTTTTGACAGTTAGTTAATTGCTTTTTTGATATTGTTTTGACATCAAGATGCCCGTTGCGGTTTATTATCTTTATGTTCAAAGTTCATAACAGACAGATTGGTTAAACAAAATCTGCAGATTTATGCTAAATCATTTTGGGAGTATAGTAAAGTGTAATTTTGTCCCATTCATCCTGCAAACAAGTGTTAAGGCCAACAGAACAAAGTCTTTGTTGTCGCGGCTTAAAAATGCACCACACATTCTCTGTTGGAGACAGGTCGGGACTGCAGGCAGGCCAGTCAAGTACCTGTATCCTCCTACTCCGCAGCCAGGACATTGGAATGTGTGCACAGTGTAGTAACCCTGGGCATCTCTGGAAAAGAAAGCAGCATACTGTTCTCCAAAATCTCTTATGTACTTTTCAGCATTAATGGTGCCATCACTGAAGTGCACGTTACCTTTGCCAAGGGCACTGACACAACCCCATATCATGACAGACCCTGGCTTTTGGACTTGTTGCTGGTAACAGTCTAGATGATCTTTTTCTTCTTTGGTCTGGAGCACACAGTGTCCATTTCTATCCAAAAAATACTGATTCATCTGACCACAGTACACATTTCCACTGTGTGATGGTCCATCCCTGATGCCTCAGAGTCCAGAGACGTCAACGGTGCTTCTGGACACTGTTAACATAGGGCTTCTTTTTGGCACAGTAGTTTTTACTGGCCTTTGTGGATGTAACTATGTATTGTGGTACTTGACAAAGGTTTGCCAAAGCAGTCCTGAGCACATGTGATGATATCGCTTATAGATGAATGATGATTCTCAATGTAGTGCAACCTGAAGGATCAGAATCAAGGTAGTTCTGCTTAGTCTTTCACCCTTGTCCTTTACGCACTGAAATTCCTTCAGATTCCTTGAAACTTTGAACTATGTTATGCACTTTTGAAGGTGAATATTAAATGTATTCCTCTCTTTGTTTGAGGAACATTGCTTTTAAACACTTCAATAATATTTTCTCACGTATTTGTTGGCAAACTGGCGATAGTCAGTCCATCTTTGCTCCTAGAGGACTAGGCCTTTCTTGGATGCTGCTTTTGTACCAAATCATAATTACAATCACCTGTTGACATCACCGTTTCAAATCCCTATTTAACCAATTTACCTGATCACTAGCCCTAAATTGCTCCTGTCCCAACTATTTTTGGAATGTGTTGCAGGTCTGACAGGAAATGATGTATATTTACAAATGAAATGAAGCCGACCAGACAAAACATGAAATATTTTGGGTTCACATTGTCTGCAATGAAATACGTCAAAGTAAATTTGGAAATCTCTACTTTATTTATTTTCATTTTCCATACTGTTTCAACTTTCTGATTTGGGGTTGTATATTTCAACATATTTACATAATTAAATGAATAGATTGAATGACGGGCTCAAAAATCTGAGGAAATCTGCAGATTTCTGCGCACACAGATTGCATATGGGCCAACCGTTGACTTCTATAATATTGTTTTTATCTTAATATGGTTGTCAATGTTTACATTTTTCAAAATAACTTTTGTGTTCAACAGAATAAAGGAGCTCAAACTGGTTTGGAACAAGGGTGAGTAAACTATTTATCCCTTTAAAAGGACACTTCAGCCAAAAATAAACCTTCTGTTCTTTATTTACTGGCCCTCATGTTGTTCAGTCCTGTTTGACTTGCTTGTCTTTGTTCCAGAATCAGATCACCTCAGGACTGTATAGAAATAATATACTCTTTTCCTCTTTCAAAATGACGGGGAAGTTGTCATTTGTCTGTTGTGTCTTGTTGCCCAACACATTTAAGACATCTGCTACAAGAAAAACAACAACAATGCACTGAACTTGTGCCAAAAAAAAAAAAAAAAGTTTCCTCTGTTGTTTTGTGACACTGGGGCAGAAGGGGAAAAATCAGGAAGGAAAGAGCATGTGATGATGAGGACATTTTTGTTTTCTGCAACTGACGGTCATTTCTCAGATCATTACCCTTAAATTCTTTAGAAAGATATGATGACTATGAGGAGGAAAGAGAAGATGAAGAGAAATGGGAAAACCCCAGTGACATCAGAGACACAAATAATGTGACAATGGTGTTTAATAACAGGATGTCCAGTGGGATTTTTCTTTAATGCATCTGCATCATCAAAAATCACACGTAGACTAATTCTGCTACTGTTATTATGTCATGTGTTTACTGTCATTTTAACTGCAGGATTCAGTGTCATTTATCTCATTTTGAACAACAAAAAGTTTTCAAAAAAGAGTTTGAAATTTTGCAGTTTGATTTTTTGTCAAATATTTTGATATTTGAGCTGTTAATTGTGCTTTTTACATAAGTTCATTCACAAGCGAAATTTGCAATGTACAAACCACTGTCAACAATTAACAATTATATGGTTTTATTGTTTGGATCACCAGTAGTTTTCACAGATTCATTCAAGAAAAAGTCACACCAGATATGTTATACACTCACTGGCCACTTTATTAGGTACACCTTACTAGTACTGGGCTGGACCCCAATTTGCCTTCAGAACTGCCTTAAACCTTCATGGCATAGATTCAACAAGGTGCTGGAAATATTCCTCAGAGATTTTGGTCCATTTTGACATGGTAGCATCAGACAGTCGCTGCAGTTTTGTCGGCTGCGCATCCATGATGTGAATGTCCAATTCCACCACACCCCAAAAGTGCTCTATTGGATTTAGCTCTGGTGATTGTTGAGGCCATTTGAGTATGAGTATAGTGAATTCATTGTCATGTTCAAGTCTGAGATGATTTGCGCTTAATGACATGCTGTATTATCCTGCTGGAAGTAGCCATCAGAAAATGGGTATACTGTGGTCATAAAGGTCATAAATAAATGGTCAGCAACAATAATCAGTAGGCTGTGGCGTTGACATGACGCTCAATTGTTATTAATGGGCACAAAGTGTGCCAAGAAAATATCCCCCACTTATACCACCACCACCAGCCTGAACCATTGATACAAGGCAGGATAGATTTATGCTTTCATGCTGTTGATGCTAATTTCTGACGCTACCATTCGAATATTGCAAAAATCGAGACTCATCAGACCAGGCAACGTTTTTCCAATCTTCTATTGTCCAGTTTTGGTGAGCCAGTGTGAATTGTTGCCTCAACTCTTAGCTGACAGGAGTGGCACCCGGTATGGTCTTCTGCTGCTGTAGCCCATCCGCCTCAAGGTTTCACATGTTGTGCGTTCAGAAATGCTCTTCTGCATACCTCAGTTGTAACGAGGGGTTATTTGAGTTACTGTTGTCTTTCTATCAGCTCAAACCAGTCTGGCCATTCTCCTCTGACCTCTGACATCAACAAGGCATTTGGGCCCACAGAACTGCCACTCACTGGATAGTTTGCCTTTTTCAGACCATTCTCTGAAAATTCTACAGATGGTTGTGCATGATAATCCCAGTTGATCAGCAGTTTCTGAAATACTCAGACCAGTCCGTTTGGCACCAACATCCATGCCATGTTCAAAGTCACTTAAATAACCTTTCTTCCCCATTCTGATGCTCAGTTTCAACTGCAGCAGATTGTCTTGACCATGTCTACATGCTTAAATGCATTGAGTTGCTGCTATGTGATTGGCTGATTAGAAATTTGCGTTAATAAGCAGTTGGACAGGTGTACCCAATAAAGTGGCCGGTGAGTGTATAACAAAGATCAATCAACATCATATTTATGTTTCTTTACGTGTTACAATAACTTAAAATCAATTGTTTTTTTTTTTTACTTCTCAGTTTTAAATCAGTGTAAAGTTTAAATGAGTTGTACAGTCAATTGGATTAATTTAAACATTTTTAAAGTACATTTTGTTCAAATTTGCTGAATTTAAAACATTTTTGAGTTGACCAAAGACAAAGGCCAAAGTAAATTAGACAACTATAGGGATACAGATACGTTTTCAGCATAATAATAAGCATACTGAATAAACCTTGAATGATAAAACATTTTTGACTTGACACAAAATCTCTGTGATGCGTTAGTGCTGTAAAATAGGCCTACTTTAACTTTAAATATCATTTTCGAAGGTGAAGGTGACAGGTTCATCGTATTTATAAACTTACATGAATGTGTTTTACCCTAAAGCCGTAAAATTGCTGTCCCCTCTGGATTACCAAAACATTTTTGGGGCATTATTTTGGTTTTTGAAGGTTGTCAAGGAAACAGCACTCAGCGAAGCAAGGCAACACAAACCCAACGGCTGCTTTTTTCATGATGGTAAGCCAGTGTATCGTATGCTACTGCGGTCAAGCCAGCCGCGGTTCGGAAAAACACAGTCAAGCCAGCCGCGCTTTATATTTTGGTGCGCGCGTATTATTATCATTACGGTAATGATCAGCAGCCACACAGAGAGCGCTCCACAGAGCACACATTTCGCCCAGAACAGAGAGATAACAACGAAATATAAGTTTATCCCCCTTTCCTCCCACGTATGCTTTATTAAACAATTTATTAGCTTTTTTTGACTGTTGTTATTTTAAGAAATTGGTTTCTGTGCTTACCTTTAATTTCCTCAAGTCTATCTTTTTGCTTCAAATGATTTTATAGCAGATCAAACGGTCAGAATAAATATACGATTTCTAAATACCCAGAAAGCGTTTTTATTTCTCCTAGCCAACTACAGTACATTGCTAATAAGGTTGAATGCAATTTTATACAACGTGCCTAACCTCAGAAAGTGAAAATAATCATGAAGTAGTCCAACATAGCATTGTTTAAGTTACAAATATATGTTGGTTTTATTTAAAGGGGATTTAAAAATATATGCTTCTTTCAGTATATGGGATATGGGACATTACTACACTTTAGATGAATGTAAAGACCTTATTATTTGTTATAAGTAGAATAGAACAACAATAAGATCGATGCAGGAAGTCAAATACTAAGCATACATCATATGAAGCCTGTTTTACTGCAGCATTTTGGAGAAATGTACCATTAACACACTTTAAAGTGCTATAAAGAAATAAGAAGAAAAAAAACAAAGTTTGGTTCTGATACAGGATGTACATGCATACCTCATGTAAAAGACCTCATTTAAGTTAACAGAAGAAAACTATGGACAGGACATGCAATATTTTATGCATACCTCATAATAACTTACTGCAGCATTTTGGAGAAATGGGCTATTAATGAGCTAAAAAGTCTTTAAAGTGTTATAAATACATTGTTTGGAATAAGTTAAATAAAAGAGTGATCAGGTCTGATACTACATGTCCCATGCTATATGCATATATACAACACATGAATCCTTTTTACTGCAGCAATTTGGAAAAAAAATTGCTCATTTAAAAGATGTAGAAAAAAAAAACAATAGTCAGGTCTTATACAGGACATCCCATACTAAACCTCATTTAAAGACTTGTTACTGCAGCGTCTTGGAGAAATTGGGCATTAACATTACTCAAAGTGTTATGAAGACCCAATTTTCAATAAATAGACAAAAAACAATGATCAGTTCCTGTACAGAACATCACATACAATATGCATACTACATATAAACACTTCTTACTCCAGCAATCTGGAGAAGTGGGACATTAACATAATATAAAGTGTTGTAAAGACCCCATTTCGATTAAATAGAAAGAAACAATGGTCAGTTCTTATTCAGGACATCCCATACTATATGTGTACTTCACATGAAATCTTTTTTACTGCAGCGTTTTAGAGAAACTAGGTATTAACCTATTATAAAGTGATATAAAAACCCCATTTCTAATAAGTAGAAAAAAACAATGGACAGTTCTTATACAGGACATACCATACTATATATGTACTTCACATGAAGCGTTTTTACTGCAGCATTTAAAAAAAACGGGGTATTAACATAATATAAAATACTATAAAGACCACATTTTAAATAGGTAGAAAAAATCTATGGTCAGTTCTTATACAGGACATCCATACTATATCTGTACTTCACATAAAACTTTTTTACTGCAGCATTTTGGAGAAATGGGGTATTAAAATAATATAAAGTGCTATAAAGACCTCATTTCAAATAAGTAGACAAAAACAATGGTCAGTTCTAGTACAGGACATCCCATACTATGTGTGTACATTACATGAAACCTTCTTACTGCACTGTTTTGGAGAAATGAGGTATTAACACAACAAAGTGATATAAAAACCCCACTTCAAATAAGTAGAAAAAAACAATGGTCGGTTCTTATACAGGACATCCCATACTATATATGTACTTCACATGAAACCTTTTTACTGCAGCATTTTAAAGAAACGGGTTGTTAACATAGAAAAAAAGTACTATAAAGTCCCCCTTTCAAATAAGTAGAGAAAAACAATGGTCAGATCTTATACACGACACCCTTATCTCTGTGTGTACTTCACATGAAAGCTTTTTACTGCAGCATTTTAAAGACACGGGGGAATTAACATAGTATAAAGTAATATAAGGACCCCATTTTAAATAAGTAGAAATAAACAATGGTCAGTTCTTATACAGGACATCCCGTACTATATGTGTACTTCACAATAAACCTTCTTACTGCACTGTTTTGGAGAAATTGTATATTAATATGATTTAAAGTGTTACAAAGACCCCATTTTTAATAAGTAGAAAAAGACAATGGTCAGTTCTTACATAGGACATCCCATACTATGTACTTGACATGAAACTTTCTTACTGCACTGTTTTGGAGAAATGGGGTATTAACATAATATAAAGTACTATAAAGACCCCATTTCCAATAAGTAGAAAGAAACAATGGTCAGTTCTTATTCAGGACATCCCATACTATATGTGTACTTCACATAAAAACTTTTTACTGCACTGTTTTGGAGAAACGGGGTAATAACCTGATATAAAGTGCTATAAAGACCGCATTTCAAATAAGTAGAAAAAAACAATAGTCAGTTCTTATACAGGACATACCATACTGTATGTGTACTTCACATGAAACCTTTTTACTGCAGCATTTTGGAGAAAGGGGGTATTAACATAATATAAAGTGCTATAAAGACCCCATTTCAAATAAGTAGAAAAAGACAATGGTCAGTTCTTATACAGGACATCCCATACTATATCTGTACTTCACATGAAACCTATTTACTGCAGCGTTTTGGAGAAAGGGGGTATTAACATAATATAAAGTGCTATAAAGACTGCATTTCAAATAAGTAGAAAAAAACAATGGTCAGTTCTTATACAGGACATACCATACTATATGTGTACTTCACATGAAAACTTTTTACTGCAGCATTTTGGAGAAAGGGGGTATTAACATAATATAAAGTGCTTTAAAGACCCCATTTCAAATAAGTAGAAAAAAACAATGGTCAGTTCTTATACAGGACGTCCCATACTATATCTGTACTTCACATGAAACCTTTTTACTGCAGCATTTTAGAGAAAGAGGGTATTAACATAATATAAAGTGCTTTAAAGACCCTATTTCAAATAAGTAGAAAAAGACAATGGTCAGTTCTTATACATGACATACCATACTATATATGTACTTCACATGAAACCTTTTTACTGCAGCATTTTGGAGAAACGGGGTATTAGGCCAATATAAAGTGCTATAAAGACCCTATTTCAAATAAGTAGAAAAAAACAATGGTCAGTTCTTATACAGAACATACCATACTATATGTGTACTTCACATGAAACCTTTTTACTGCAGCATTTTGGAGAAAGGGGGTATTAACATAATATAAAGTGCTATAAAGACCCCATTTCAAATAAGTAGAAAAAGACAATGGTCAGTTCTTATACAGGACATCCCATACTATATCTGTACTTCACATCAAACCTATTTACTGCAGCGTTTTGGAGAAAGGGGGTATTAACATAATATAAAGTGCTATAAAGACTGCATTTCAAATAAGTAGAAAAAAACAATGGTCAGTTCTTATACAGGACATACCATACTATATGTGTACTTCACATGAAAACTTTTTACTGCAGCATTTTGAAGAAAGGGGGTATTAACATAATATAAAGTGCTTTAAAGACCCCATTTCAAATAAGTAGAAAAAGACAATGGTCAGTTCTTATACATGACATACCATACTATATATGTACTTCACATGAAACCTTTTTACTGCAGCATTTTGGAGAAAGGGGGTATTAACATCATATAAAGTGCTATAAAGACCCCATTTCAAATAAGTAGAAAAAGACAATGGTCAGTTCTTATACAGGACATCCCATACTATATCTGTACTTCACATCAAACCTATTTACTGCAGCGTTTTGGAGAAAGGGGGTATTAACATAATATAAAGTGCTATAAAGACTGCATTTCAAATAAGTAGAAAAAAACAATGGTCAGTTCTTATACAGGACATACCATACTATATGTGTACTTCACATGAAAACTTTTTACTGCAGCATTTTGGAGAAAGGGGGTATTAACATAATAGAAAGTGCTTTAAAGACCCCATTTCAAATAAGTAGAAAAAAACAATGGTCAGTTCTTATACAGGACGTCCCATACTATATCTGTACTTCACATGAAACCTTTTTACTGCAGCATTTTGGAGAAAGGGGGTATTAACATAATATAAAGTGCTTTAAAGACCCCATTTCAAATAAGTAGAAAGAAACAATGGTCAGTTCTTATTTAGGACATCCCATACTTTATGTGTACTTCACATAAAAACTTTTTACTGCACTGTTTTGGAGAATTGGGGTAATAACCTAATATAAAGTGCTATAAAGACCGCATTTCAAATAAGTAGAAAAAAACAATAGTCAGTTCTTATACAGGACATACCATACTATATGTGTACTTCACATGAAACCTTTTTACTGCAGCATTTTGGAGAAAGGGGGTATTAAGCCAATATAAAGTGCTATAAAGACCCTATTTCAAATAAGTAGAAAAAAACAATGGTCAGTTCTTATACAGGACATACCATACTATATGTGTACTTCACATGAAACCTTTTTACTGCAGCATTTTGGAGAAAGGGGGTATTAACATAATATAAAGTGCTATAAAGACCCCATTTCAAATAAGTAGAAAAAGACAATGGTCAGTTCTTATACAGGACATCCCATACTATATCTGTACTTCACATGAAACCTATTTACTGCAGCGTTTTGGAGAAAGGGGGTATTAACATAATATAAAGTGCTATAAAGACCGCATTTCAAATAAGTAGAAAAAAACAATGGTCAGTTCTTATACAGGACATCCCATACTATATGTGCACTTCACATTAAATCTTTTTTACTGCAGCATTTTGGAGTAATAGATTACTAATGTAATTCAAAACGTTATAAAGACCCCATATCAAATGAGTAGAAAAAAACAATGGTCAGTTCTTATACAGGACGTCCCATACTATATCTGTACTTCACATGAAACCTTTTTACTGCAGCATTTTGGAGAAAGGGGGTATTAACATAATATAAAGTGCTATAAAGACCCCATTTCAAATAAGTAGAAAAAGACAATGGTCACTTCTTATACATGACATCCCATACTACATATGTACTTCACATGAAACCTTTTTACTGCAGCATTTTAAAGAAACTGGGTATTAACATATTTTATAGTGCTATAAAGAGCCCATTTCCAATAAGTAGAAAAAAACAATGGTCAGTTCTTAAACAGGACATCCCATACTATGTGCCCTTCACATGAAACCTTTTTACTGCAGCATTTTGGAGAAACAGGGTATTAATATATTAAAAAGTGCTATAAGGAGCCCATTTATAATAAGTAGAAAAAACAATGGTCAGTTCTTATACAGGACATCCCATACTATATGTGCACTTCAAATTAAATATTTTTTACTGCAGCGTTTTGGAGAAACTGGGTATTAACCTATTCTAAAGTGACATAAAAACCCCATTTCTAATAAGTAGAAAAAAACAATGGTCAGTTCTTATACAGGACATCCCATACTATATGTACACTTCACATGGAATCTTTTTTACTGCAGCGTTTTGGAGAAACGGGGTATTAACTTATTATAAAGTGCTGTAAGGAGCCCATTTCCAATAAGTAGAAAAATACAATGGTCAGTTCTTATACAGGACATCCCATACTATCTGTACACTTCACATGAAATCTTTTTTACTGCAGCGTTTTGGAGAAACGGGGTATTAACATATTATAAAGTGCTATAAAGAGCCCATTTCCAATAAGTAGAAAAAACAATGGTAAGTTCTTATACAGGACATCCCATACTATATGTGTACTTCACATGAAACCTTTTTACTGCAGCATTTTGGAGAAACGGGATATTAACATTATTCATAGTGCTATAAAGACCCCAATTCAAATAAGTAGAAAAAAAGACAATGGTCAGTTCTTATACAGGACATCACATACTATATGTGCACTTCACATGAAACCTTTTTACTGCAGAGTTTCGGAAAAACAGGGTATTAACCTATTATAAAGTGCTATAAAGAGCCCATTTCCAATAAGTAGAAAAAAACAATGGTCAGTTCTTAAACAGGACGTCCCATACTATATGTGCACTTCACATGAAACCTTTTTACTGCAGCGTTTTGGAGAAACAGGGTATTAACATATTGTAAAGTGCTATAAAGAGTCCAATTCTAATAAGTAGAAAAAAACAATCGTCAGTTCTCATACAGGACATCCAATACTATATGTGCACTTCACATGAAACCTTTTTACTGCAGCGTTTTGGAAAAACAGGGTATTAACATATTAGACAGTGCTATAAAGAGCCCATTTCCAATAAGTAGAAAAAACAATGGTCAGTTCTTATACAGGACATCCCATACTATATGTGTACTTCACATGAAACCTTTTTACTAAAGCGTTTTGGAGAAACAGGTTATTAACATATTATAAAGTACTATAAAGACCGCATTTCAAATAAGTAGAAAAAAACAATGAGCAGTTCTTATACAGTACATCCCATACTATAAATTTACTTCACATGAAACCTTTTTACTGCAGCATTTTAAAGAAATGGGGTATTAACATAATATAATATAACTTATTATAACAATTTAGTCTCCACTTTCCTTGCTAATATGCAACTCCCTCTCTGACTCCTACACTAACTATTAAAAAAATACTAATGTTTTGCTTCTCACACTCTTTACACACCTGAAACTTGCCTACAGCACTTATTCATTGTTGCTCTAACAGTTGTGTTAATTGCTTCCTTGTCCTCATTTGTAAGTCGCTTTGGATAAAAGCGTCTGCTAAATGACTAAATGTAAATGTATAAAGTACTAAAAAGACCGCATTTTAAATAAGTAGAAAAAAACAATGGTCAAATCTTATACAGGACATCCTAATCAATGTGTGTACTTCACATAAAAGCTTTTTACTGCAGCATTTTAAAGAAACGGGGTATTAACATAATATAAAGTACTATAAAGACTGCATTTTAAATAAGTAGAAAAAAAAAACAATGGTCAGTTCTTATACAGGACATTCCATACTATATATGTACTTCACATAAAAACTTTTTACTGCAGCATTTTAAAGAAACGGGGGATTTAACATAATATAAAGTACTATAAAAACCCCATTTTAAATAAGTAGAAAAAAACAATGATCTGTTCTTATACAGGACATTTCATACTATACGTGTACTTCACATTAAACCTTTTTACTGCACTGTTTTGGAGAAACTGGTATTAAAATAGAAAAAAGTACTAATAAGACCCCATTTCAATTAAGTGGAAAAAATCAATGGTCAGTTCTTACATAGGACATCCCATACTATATGTGTACTTCACATGAAACCTTTTTACTGTAGCATTTTAAAGAAATGGGCTATTAATATAAAATAAAGTACTACAAAGACCGCATTTTAAATAAGTAGAAAAAAACAATTGTCAGTTGTTATACAGGACATCCCATACTATATGTGTACTTCACATGAAAACTTCTTACTGCACTGTTTTGGAGAAGCGGGGTATTAACATAATAATATAAAATGATATAAAAAAACCATTTCAAATAAGTAGAAAAAACAATGGTCAGTTCTTATACAGGACATCCCATACTATATATCTACTTCACATAAAACCTTTTTACTCCAGCATTTTAAAGAAATTGGGTATAAACATAATATAAACACAGCATTTTAAATAAGTAGAAAAAAAACATTGGTCAGTTCTTGTACAGGACATTTCATAGTATATGTGTACTTCACATGAACCTTTTTACTGCAGCATTTTGGAGAAATGGGGTATTAACCCATTATAAAGTGCTATAAAGACCACAGTTTAAATAAGTAGAAGACAACAATAGTCAGTTCTTATACAGGATATTCCATACTATATGGGTACTTCACATAAAGCCTTTTTACTTCAGTGTTTTGGAGAAACAGGGTATTAACATATTACAAAGTGCTATAAAGACCCCATTTCAAATAAGTAGAAAAAACAATGGTCAGTTCATATATAGGGCATCCCATACTATGTGTGTACTTCACATGAAACCTTTTTATTGCAGCATTTTGAAGAAATGGGGTATTAACCTATTATAAAGTGCTACAAAGACCGCATGTCAAATAAGTAGAAAAAAACATTGGTCAGTTCTTATATAGGACATCCCATACTATATGCGTACTTCACATGGAACATTCTTACTGCAGCATTTTCGAGAAATGGGATATTAACATATTACAAAGTGCTATAAAGACCCAATTTCTTATAAGTAGAAGAAAACAATTGCCAGTTTTTATACAGGGCGTCCTATACTATACACATACTTCATGTGAAGACTTCTCACCAAATAATTTTGGAGAAATTGGGAAATAACAAAATTCAAGTGTTTTAAAAACCCCATTTTTTAGAATTAGAATACAAAAATAGTCAGTTTTTGTAGAGGACATCTCATAAAATTTGCATACATCATATGAAGCCTTCTTACTACTACATTTTAGAGAAATGGGGCACTAACATAATATGAAGTACTATAAAGACCTCATTACTAATAAGTAGAAAAAACAATAGTCAGTTGTCATACAGGATGTCCTATACTTTATGCATACTTCATGTGAAAACTTATTACTGCACCATTTTCAAGAAATTGGGTATTAAACTTATAAATTGCTTTAAAGACCCCTTTTCTAAAAAGTAGAAAAAAATAACAATGCTCAGCTCTTCCTATTGCTGAATACTCGTAGTGGACATCCCATACTGTATGCATACCTAATATGAAACCTTCTTACTGCCACTTTTTGGAGAATTGGGCCATTAACATAATATAAAGTGCTTTATGGTTTTGTACAGGACGTCCCTCACTGTATGCATAATTTACATGAAACCATCCTACTGCGGCATTTTGGTGAAATAGGTATCAACTTAAAGTACTATAAAGACCTAATTTGTAATAAGTAGAAAAAAACAACGGTCAGTTCTTGTACAGGACATCCCATACTATATGTATTTATCAGATGAAGACTTGTTACTGCAGTGTTTTGGAGAATTTGGGCATAAACATTATATAAGTGCTTTAAATACCCAATGTCCAATAAGTAGAAACAATGGGCAGTTCACGTTCATGACATTCCAAAATATATGCATACTTTACATAAAACCTTGTCACTGCAGCATTTCGGAGAAATGGAGGAATAATAACATTCAAAGTGTCATAAAGACCCAATGTCTAATAAGTAGAAGAAAACAATGGTCTGTTCTTAAAAAGGACGTCCCATACTAAAGGCGTACCTCATATGAAGATTTCTTACGGCAGCGTTTTAGAGAAAAGGGACATAATTACTTTTTAGATGGCTATCAAGATCCCATTTCTAATAAGTAAAAAAAAAAAAAACGGTCAGTTCTTCAATGGACAATTCAGTGGTCAGTTAGGTTGATGGCATCATCCCAACTGTCTCAAGCTATTATTGTACCATTACAACAAAATGATATTATTGGGGATGATGAGTGGTGCTGCTCCAAATGTAGGGTACAAAGACAAAGACAAAACAAATATGTTTGGTTAATTTCATAGAGATAGTTTACCCAAAAGTGAAAATGAACGCACTATGCACTGGCAATCAAATGGTTACAAACATTTATTAGTTCCTTCTTTTGGTTGAACACAAAAGATATTTAGAATGAACTTGAAAACTGGTAACCATTGACTTCCATTTTAGAAAAAAAAACAATTACTATGGAGGTCAATAAATATAGTTCCTCAGCAGGAAGGAAACTGCAATTTTGTGTATCCCTGACACATTTGGAGTTGTGGAAAACTGTGATGTGCTGTCTGTCCTTGACACATTCGTCCTGTATCAAAACTGACCATTATTTTATTCTACTCATTCGAAATGGACACTTTATAGTCATCTGAAGAGTAATAACGCCCCATTAATCCAGATCACTGCAGTAACAAGTCTTCCTATGAGGTATGCATATAGTATGTGATGTCCTGTAAAAGAAATGACTGTTCTTTTTTCTACTTATTAGAAATGAGGTGTTTGTAGCAATCTAAAAGGTAACAATGTCCCAATTCTCCAAAACGATGCAGTAACAAGTCTTCGTCTGAGATATGCATATAGCATTGCATGTCCTGTACGACTGATCAATGTTTTCTTCTACTTAGTAGAAATTGGGTCATTATAGAACTTGCTGCAGTAAGAAGTCTTCATATGTACAAAAACTCATGATTTTATGTACTTATTAGAAATTGGGTGTTTATATCCATCTGAAAAGTAATAATGTCCCAATTCTCCAAAAAACTGAAGTAACAAGTGTTCATGTGAAGTACGCTTATAATATAGGATGTCCTGCATAAGAGCTGACCATTGTTTTCTTCTACTTACAAGAAATTGGGTCTTTGAAACACTTTAAATTATGTTAAACCTCATTTCTCAAAAACCCTGCTGTAATAAGGTTTTTATGTGAAGTACACATTTAGTATGGGAAGTCCTGTACAATAACTAATCATTGTTTTTTTTTAATACTTTTTAGAAATGGGGTCTTTATAAAATTTTGAATTATAATAATACCCAATTGTTCAGTAAAAAGGTTCCATGTGAAGTACAGATATAGTATGGGATATCATGTATAAGAACTGACATTGTTTTTTTCAACTTATTTGAATTGGGGTCTTTATAACACTTTATAATATGTTAATACCTAATTTTTCCAAAACACTGGAGTAAAAAGGTTTCAGGTCAAGTACACACATAGTATGGGATGTCCTGAATAAGAACTGACATTGTTTTTTTCAACTTATTTGAAATGCGGTCTTTATAGCACTTTATAATATTTTAATACCCAATTTCTCCAAAACGCTGCAGTAAAAAGGTTTCATGTCAAGTGCAGAAAGTATAGGATGTCCTGTATAAGAACTGACCATTGTTTTTTCTACTTATTTGAAATGGGGTTTTTATATTACTTTATATTATTATGTTAATACCCCATTTCTCCAAAACAGTGCAGTAAAAAGGTTTCATGTGAAGTACACACATAGTATGGGATGTCCTGTATAAGAACTGACCATTGTTTTTTTCTACTTATTAAAAATGGGTTTTTTATAGAACTTTATATGTTAAAACCCCGTTTCTCCAAATGATGCAGTAAAAAGGCTTTTTGTGAAGTGCACATATAGTATGGGATGTCCTGTATAAGAACTAACCATAATTTTTTTCTACTTATTTGAAATGTGGTCTTTATAGCACTTTATATTAGGTTAATACCCCGTTTCTTTAAAATGCTGCAGTAAAAAGGTTTCATGTGAAGTACATATATAGTATAGGATGTCCTGAATAAGAACTGACCAATGTTTTCTTTTTTACTTATTTAAAATTGGGTTTTTATATCACCTTATATTATGCAAATATCCCATTTCTTCTAAACAGTGCAGTGAGAAGTTTTTATGTCGAAGACGCATATAGTATGGCATGTCCTGTTTTAGAACTGACCAATGTTTTTTTTCTACTTATTTGAAATGCGGTTCTTATAGCACTTTATAATATGTTAATACCTGATTTTTTTAAATGCTGTAGTAAAAATGTTTCATGTTAAGTACACAAAGTTTAGGATGTCCTGTAAAAGAACTGACCATTGTTTTTTCTACTTATTTGAAATGAGGTTTTTATATCACTTTATAGTATGTTAATACCCCATTACTCCAAAACAGTGCCATAAGAAGGTTTAATGTGAAGTACACGTATAGTATGGGATGTCCTGTATAAGAACTGACCATTGTTTTTTTCTACTTATTTGAAATGGGGTCCTTATAGCACTTTATATTATGTTAATTCCCCATTTCTCCAAAGTGCTGCAGTATATAGGTTTTATGTGAAGTATAGGTATAGTATGGGATGTCCTGTACAAGAAATGACCATTGTTTTTTTTCTACTTATTTTAAATGTGGTCTTTATAGCACTTTATATTAGGTTATTACCCCGTTTCCCCAAAACAGTACAGTAAAAAGGTTTCATGTGAAGTACACATATAGTATGGTATGTCCTGTATAAGAACTGACCATTGTTTTTTTCTACTTATTTGAAATAGGGTCTTTATAACACTTTATATTGGCTTAATACCTCGTTTTTCCAAAATGCTGCAGTAAAAAGGTTTCATGTGAAGTACATATATAGTATGGTATGTCATGTATAAGAACTGACCATTGTCTTTTTCTACTTATTTAAAAATGGGGTCTTTAAAGCACTTTATAACATGTTAATACCCTCTTTCTCCAAAATGCTGCAGTAAAAAGGTTTCATGTGAAGTACACATATAGTATGGTATGTCCTGTATAAGAACTGACCATTGTTTTTTTCTACTTATTTGAAATAGGGTCTTTATAACACTTTATATTGGCTTAATACCTCGTTTCTCCAAAATGCTGCAGTAAAAAGGTTTCATGTGAAGTACATATATAGTATGGTATGTCATGTATAAGAACTGACCATTGTCTTTTTCTACTTATTTGAAATGGGGTCTTTAAAGCACTTTATAACATGTTAATACCCCCTTTCTCCAAAATGCTGCAGTAAAAAGGTTTCATGTGAAGTACACATATAGTATGGTATGTCCTGTATAAGAACTGACCATTGTTTTTTCTACTTATTTGAAATAGGGTCTTTATAGCACTTTATATTGGCTTAATACCCCGTTTCTCCAAAATGCTGCAGTAAAAAGGTTTCATGTGAAGTACATATATAGTATGGTATGTCATGTATAAGAACTGACCATTGTCTTTTTCTACTTATTTGAAATGGGGTCTTTAAAGCATTTTATATTATGTTAATACCCCCTTTCTCCAAAATGCTGCAGTAAGAAGGTTTCATGTGAGGTACAGATATAGTATGGTATGTCATGTATAAGAACTGACCATTGTCTTTTTCTACTTATTTGAAATGGGGTCTTTAAAGCACTTTGTATCATGTTAATACCCCCTTTCTCCAAAATGCTGCTGTAAAAAGGTTTCATGTGAAGTACATATATAGTATGGTATGTCCTGTATAAGAACTGACCATTGTTTTTTTCTACTTATTTGAAATGCGGTCTTTATAGCACTTTATATTATGTTAATACCCCCTTTCTCCAAAACGCTGCAGTAAATAGGTTTTATGTGAAGTACACATATAGTATGGTATGTCCTGTAAAAGAACTGACTATTTTTTTTCTACTTTTTTGAAATGCGGTCTTTATAGCACTTTATATTAGGTTATTACCCCATTTCTCCAAAACAGTGCAGTAAAAAGTTTTTATGTGAAGTACACAAAAAGTATGGGATGTCCTGAATAAGAACTGACCATTGTTTCTTTCTACTTATTGGAAATGGGGTCTTTATAGTACTTTATATTATGTTAATACCCCATTTCTCCAAAACAGTGCAGTAAGAAAGTTTCATGTCAAGTACATAGTATGGGATGTCATGTATAAGAACTGACCATTGTTTTTTTCTACTTATTGGAAATGGGCTCTTTATAGCACTTTATCGTATGTTAATAACCTGTTTCCCAAAAACGCTGCAGTAAAAATGTTTCATGTGAAGTGCACATATAGTATGAAATGTCCTGTATAAGAACTGACCATTGTTTTTTTCTACTTATTTAAAATAAACTCTTTATAGTATTTTATATTATGTTAATACCCCGTTTCTTTAAAATGCTGCAGTAAAAAGCTTTTATGTGAAGTACACACATAGATTAGGATGTCCTGTATAAGATCTGACCATTGTTTTTTTCTACTTATTTGAAAGGGGGTATTTATAGTACTTTTTCTATGTAATACCCTGTTTCTCCAAAATGCTGCAGTAAAAAGTTTTCATGTGAAGTACACATATAGTATGGGATGTCCTGTATAACAAATGACAATTGTTTTTTCTACTTATTTGAAATGGGGTTTTTATATCACTTTATATTATAATGTCAATACCCCGCTTCTCCAAAACAGTGCAGTAAGAAGTTTTCATGTGAGGTACACATATAGTGAGGGATGTCCTGTATAACAACTGACAAATGTTTTTTCCTTCTTATTTAAAATGCGGTCTTTATAGTACTTTATATTATGTTAATATCCCGTTTCTTTAAAATGCTGCAGCAAAAAGATTTCATGTGAAGTACACACATAGAATAGCATGTCCTGTATAAGATCTGACCACTGTTTTTTTCTACTTATTTGAAATGGGGTTTTTATACAACTTTATGTAATGTTAATACCTCATTTCTCCAAAACAGTGCAGTAAGAATGTTTCATGTGATGTACACACAAAATATGGAATGTCTTGTACAAAAACTGATCATTGTTTTTTTCTACTTATTTGAAATGGGGTCTTTATGGCACTTTATATTATCTTAATACCCCATTTCTCTAAAATGCTGCAGTAAATAGGTTTCATGTGAAGTACAGATATAGTATGGGATGTCATGTATATTAACTGACCATTGTCTTTTTCTACTTATTTGAAATGGGGTCTTTAAAGCACTTTATATTATGTTAATACCCCATTTCTCTAAAATGCTGCAGTAAATAGGTTTCATGTGAAGTACAGATATAGTATGGGATGTCATGTATATTAACTGACCATTGTTTTTTTCTACTTATTTAAATTGGGGTCTTTATAACATTTTGAATTATAATATTATACAATTTCTCCAAAACACTACAGTAATAAGGTTTCATGTGAAGTCCACACATAGTATAGGATGTCCTGTGTAAGAACTGACCATTGTTTTTTTCTACTTATTTAAAATGCGGTCTTCATATTATTTTATATTATGTTAATACCCCGTCTTTTACAATGCTGCAGTAAAAAGGTTTCTTGTGAAGTACATTTATAGTATGGGATGTCCTGTATAAGAACTGACCATTGTTTTTTTCTACTTATTTAAAATGCAGTCTTTATAGTATTTTATATTTTGTTAATACCCCGTCTCTTTAAAATGCTGCAGTAAAAAGGTTTCATGTGAAGTACATATATAGTATGGGATGTCCTGTATAAGAACTGACCATTGTTTTTTTCTACTTATTTGAAAAGGGGTCTTTATAGCACTTTATTTTATGTTAATACCCCATTTCTCTAAAATGCTGCAGTAAATAGGTTTCATGTAAAGTAGAGATATAGTATGGGATGTCCTGTATAATAACTGACCATTGTTTTTTTCTACTTATTTAAATTGGGGTCTTTATAACACTTTGAAATATAATATTAAACAATTTCTCCAAAACACTGCAGTAATAAGGTTTCATGTGAAGTCCACACATAGTATGGGATGTCCTGTGTAAGAACTGACCATTGTTTTTTTCTACTTATTTAAAATGCGGCCTTTATAATATTTTATATTATGTTAATACCCCGTCTCTTTAAAATGCTGCAGTAAAAAGGTTTCATGTGAAGTACATATATAGTATGGGATGTCCTGTGTAAGAACTGACAATTGTTTTTTTCTACTTTTTTAAAATGCGGTCTTTATAACACTTTGAAATATAATGATATACAATTTCTCCAAAACACTGCAGTAATAAGGTTTCATGTGAAGTTCACACATAGTATGGGATGTCCTGTATAAGAACTGACCATTATTTTTTTTCTACTTATAAAAAATGGGGTCTTTATAGTATTTTTTATTATGTTAATACCTTGTCTCTTTAAAATGCTGCAGTAAAAAGGTTTCATGTGAAGTACATATATAGTATGGGATGTCCTGTATAAGAACTGACTATTGTTTTTTTCTACTTATTAGAAATGGGGTCTTTATAGCACTTTATATTATGTTAATACCCCATGTCTGAAAAATGCTGCAGTAAAAAGGTTTCATGTGAAGTACACATAGAGTATGGGATGTCCTATATAAGAACTGACCATTGTTTTTTTTCTACGTATTAGAAATAGGGTCCTTATAACACTTTAAATCATATTAATACCCCATTTCTCCAAAACAGTGCAGTAAGAAGGTTTAATGTGAAGTACACACATAGTATGAAATGTCCTGTATAAGATCTGACCATTGTTTTTTTCTACTTATTTGAAAGGGGATATTTATAGTACTTTTTCTATATAATACCCTGTTTCTCCAAAATGCTGCAGTAAAAAGGTTTCATGTGAAGTACACATATAGTCTGGGATGTCCTGTATAACAACTGACAATTGTGTTTTCTACTTATTTGAAATGGGGTTTTTATATCACTTTATATTATCATGTTAATACCCCGCTTCTCCAAAACAGTGCAGTAAGAAGTTTTCATGTGAAGTACACATATAGTATGGGATGTCCTGTATAACAACTGACAATTGTTTTTTCTACTTATTTGAAATGGGGTTTTTATATCACTTTATATTATGATGTTAATACCCCTCTTCTCCAAAATGCTGCAGTAAGAAGTTTTCTTGTGAAGTACACATATAGTATGGGATGTCCTGTATAACAACTGACAATTGTTTTTTTCCTTCTTATTTAAAATGCGGTCTTTATAGTACTTTATATTATGTTAATATCCCGTTTCTTTAAAATGCTGCAGTAAAAATGTTTCATGTGAAGTACACACATAGATTAGCATGTCCTGTATAAGATCTGACCATTGTTTTTTTCTACTTATTTGAAATGGGGTTTTTATACCACTTTATGTTATGTTAATACCTCATTTCTCCAAAACAGTGCAGTAAGAATGTTTCATGTGATGTACACACATAACATGGAATGTCTTGTACAAAAACTGACCATTGTTTTTTTATACTTATTTGAAATGGGGTCTTTATAGCACTTTATATTATGTTAATACCCCATTTCTCTACAATGCTGCAGTAAATAGGTTTCATGTGAAGTACAGATATGGTATGGGATGTTGTGTATAATAACTGACCATTGTTTTTTTCTACTTATTTAAATTGGGGTCTTTATAACACTTTGAAATATAATATTATACAATTTCTCCAAAACACTGCAGTAATAAGGTTTCATGTGAAGTCCACACATAGTATGGGATGTCCTGTGTAAGAACTGACCATTGTTTTTTTCTACTTATTTAAAATGCGGTCTTTATAGTATTTTATATTATGTTAATACCCCGTCTCTTTAAAATGCTGCAGTAAAAAGGTTTTATGTGAAGTACATATATAGTATGGGATGTCCTGTATAAGAACTGACCATTGTTTTTTTCTACTTATTTAAAATGTGGTCTTTATAGTATTTTATATTATGTTAATACCCCTTCTCTTTAAAATGCTGCAGTAAAAAGGTTTCATGTGAAGTACATATATAGTATGGGATGTCCTGTATAAGAACTGACCATTGTTTTTTTCTACTTATTTAAATTGGGGTCTTTATAACACTTTGAAATATAATATTATACAATTTCTCCAAAACACTGCAGTAATAAGGTTTCATGTGAAGTCCACACATAGTATGGGATGTCCTGTGTAAGAACTGACCATTGTTTTTTTCTACTTTTTTAAAATGCGGTCTTTATAGTATCTTATATTATGTTAATACCCCGTCTCTTTAAAATGCTGCAGTAAAAAGGTTTCATGTGAAGTACATATATAGTATGGGATGTCCTGTATAAGATCTGACCATTGTTTTTTTTTCTACTTATTTGAAATGGGGACTTTATAGCACTTTATTTTATGTTAATACCCCATTTAATTAAAATGCTGCAGTAAATAGGTTTCATGTGAAGTAGAGATATAGTATGGGATGTCGTGTATAATAACTGACCATTGTTTTTTTCTACTTATTTAAATTGGGGTCTTTATAACACTTTGAAATATAATATTATACAATTTCTCCAAAACACTGCAGTAATAAGGTTTCATGTGAAGTCCACACATAGTATGGGATGTCCTGTGTAAGAACTGACCATTGTTTTTTTCTACTTATTTAAAATGCGGTCTTTATAGTATCTTATATTATGTTAATACCCCGTCTCTTTAAAATGCTGCAGTAAAAAGGTTTCATGTGAAGTACATATATAGTATGGGATGTCCCGTATAAGATCTGACCATTGTTTTTTTCTACTTATTTGAAATGGGGACTTTATAGCACTTTATTTTATGTTAATACCCCATTTCATTAAAATGCTGCAGTAAATAGGTTTCATGTGAAGTAGAGATATAGTATGGAATGTCGTGTATAATAACTGACCATTGTTTTTTTTCTACTTATTTAAATTGGGGTCTTTATAACACTTTGAAATATAATATTATACAATTTCTCCAAAACACTGCAGTAATAAGGTTTCATGTGAAGTACACATATAGTATGGTGTGTCCTGTATAAGAACTGACTATTCTTTTTTTCTACTTATTTGAAATGCGGTCTTTATAGCACTTTATATTAGGTTATTACCCCATTTCTCCAAAACAGTGCAGTAAAAAGTTTTTATGTGAAGTACACAAAAAGTATGGGATGTCCTGAATAAGAACTGACCATTGTTTCTTTCTACTTATTGGAAATGGGGTCTTTATAGTACTTTATATTATGTTAATACCCCATTTCTCCAAAACAGTGCAGTAAGAAATTTTCATGTCAAGTACATAGTATGGGATGTCCTATGTAAGAACTGACCATTGTTTTTTTCTACTTATTGGAAATGGGCTCTTTATAGCACTTTATCATATGTTAATACCCTGTTTCCCAAAAACGCTGCAGTAAAAATGTTTCATGTGAAGTGCACATATAGTATGGGATGTCCTGTATAAGAACTGACCATTGTCTTTTTCTACTTATTTGAAATGGGGTCTTTATAGGACTTTATATTATATTAATACCCCCTTTCTCCAAAATGCTGCAGTAAAAAGGTTTCATGTGAAGTACACATATAGTATGGTATGTCCTGTATAAGAACTGACTATTCTTTTTTTCTACTTATATTAAATGCGGTCTTTATAGCACTTTATATTAGGATGTTACCCCAATTCTCCAAAACAGTGCAGTAAAAAGTTTTTTATGTGAAGTACACATAAAGTATGGGATGTCCTGAATAAGAACTGACCATTGTTTCTTTCTACTTATTGGAAATGGGGTCTTTATAGTACTTTATATTGTGTTAATACCCCATTTCTCCAAAACAGTGCAGTAAGAAAGTTTCATGTCAAGTACATAGTATGGGATGTCCTATGTAAGAACTGACCATTGTTTTTTTCTACTTATTGGAAATGGGCTCATTATAGCACTTTATCATTTGTTAATACCCTGTTTCCCAAAAACGCTGCAGTAAAAATGTTTCATGTGAAGTGCACATATAGTATGGGATGTCCTGTATAAGAACTGACCATTGTTTTTTTCTACTTATTTGAAATGGGGTCTTTATAGCACTTTATTTTATGTTAATACCCCCTTTCTCCAAAATGCTGCAGTAAAAATGTTTCATGTGAAGTGCACATATAGTATGGGATGTCCTGTATAAGAACTGACCATTGTTTTTTTCTACTTATTTGAAATGGGGTCTTTATAGCACTTTATTTTACGTTAATACCCCCTTTCTTCAAAATGCTGCAGTAAAAAGGTTTCATGTGAAGTACACATATAGCATGGTATGTCCTGTATAAGAACTGACCATTGTTTTTTTCTACTTATTTAAAATAGGGTCTTTATAGCACTTTATATTGGCTTAATACCCCGTTTCTCCAAAATGCTGCAGTAAAAAGGTTTCATGTGAAGTACATATATAGTAGGGTATGTCATGTATAAGAACTGACCATTGTTTTTTTCTACTTATTTAAAATAGGGTCTTTATAGCACTTTATATTGGCTTAATACCCCGTTTCTCCAAAATGCTGCAGTAAAAAGGTTTCATGTGAAGTACATATATAGTAGGGTATGTCATGTATAAGAACTGACCATTGTCTTTTTCTACTTATTTGAAATGGGGTCTTTATAGCACTTTATATTATGTTAATACCCCCTTTCTCCAAAATGCTGCAGTAAAAAGGTTTCATATGAAGTACACATATAGTATGGTATGTCCTGTATAAGAACTGACCATTGTTTTTTTATACTTATTTAAAACGGGGTCCTTATATTACTTTATACTATGTTAATTCCCCCGTGTCTTTAAAATGCTGCAGCAAAAAACTTTCATGTGAAGTACACACAGAGATAAGGGTGTCGTGTATAAGATCTGACCATTGTTTTTCTCTACTTATTTGAAAGGGGGACTTTATAGTACTTTTTTTCTATGTTAACACCCCGTTTCTCTAAAATGCTGCAGTAAAAAGGTTTCATGTGAAGTACATATATAGTATGGGATGTCCTGTATAAGAACCGACCATTGTTTTTTTTCTACTTATTTGAAATGGGGTTTTTATATCACTTTGTTGTGTTAATACCTCATCTCTCCAAAACAGTGCAGTAAGAAGGTTTCATGTAATGTACACTCATAGTATGGGATGTCCTGTACTAGAACTGACCATTGTTTTTTTCTACTTATTTGAAATGAGGTCTTTATAGCACTTTATATTATTTTAATACCCCATTTCTCCAAAATGCTGCAGTAAAAAAGTTTTATGTGAAGTACAGATATAGTATGGATGTCCTGTATAGGAACTGACCATTGTTTTTTTCTACTTATTTGAATTGGGGTCTTTAGAACACTTTGAAATATATTATATACAATTTCTCCAAAACACTGCAGTAAAAAGGTTTCATGTGAAGTACACATATAGTATGGGATGTCCTGTATAAGAACTGACCATAGATTTTTTCTACCAATTTAAAATGTGGTCTTTATAGTATTTTATATTATGTTAATACCCCGTTTCTTTAAAACGCTGCAGTAAAAACGCTTCATGTGAAGTACATATATAGTATGGTATGTCCTGTATAAGTACTTTCCATTGTTTTTTTTCTACTTATTAGAAATGGGGTTTTTATATCACTTTATAATAGGTTAATACCCAGTTTCTCCAAAACGCTGCAGTAAAAAAAGATTTCATGTGAAGTACACATATAGTATGGGATGTCCTGAATAAGAACTGACCATTGTTTCTTTCTTCTTAATCGAAATGGGGTCTTTATAACACTTTATATTTTGTTAATGTCCCACTTCTCCAGATTGCTGGAGTAAGAAGTGTTTACATGTAGTATGCATATTGTATGTGATGTTCTGTACAGGAACTGATCATTGTTTTTTGTCTATTTATTGAAAATTGAGTCTTCATAACACTTTGAGTAATGTTAATGCCCAATTTCTCCAAAACGCTGCAGTAACAAGTCTTTATATGAGGTTTAGTATGGGATGTCCTGTATAAGACCTGACTATTGTTTTTTTTTTTCTACATCTTTTAAATGAGCATTTTTTTTTCCAAATTGCTGCAGTAAAAAGGATTCATATGTTGTATATATGCATATAGCATGAGACATCTAGTATCAGACCTGATCAGTCTTTTATTTAACTTATGTCAAACAATGTATTTATAACACTTTAAAGACTTTATAGCTCAATAATAGCAAATTTCTCCAAAATGCTGCAGTAAGTTATTATGAGGTATGCATATAATATTGGATGTCCTGTCCATAGTTTTCTTCTGTTAACTTAAATGAGGTCTTTCACATGAGGTATGCATGTACATCCTGTATCAGAACCAAACTTTGTTTTTTTCTACTTATTTCTTTATAGCACTTTAAAGTGTGTTAATGGTACATTTCTCCAAAATGCTGCAGTAAAACAGGCTTCATATAATGTATGCTTAGTATTTGACTTCCTGCATCAGATCTTATTGTTGTTCTATTCTACTTATAACAAATAATAAGGTCTTTACAGTCATCTAAAGTGTAATAATGCCCCATATCCCATATACTGAAAGAAGCATACAAAATCCCCTTTAAATAAAACCAACATATATTTATAACTTAAACAATGTTTTGTTGGACTACTTTATGATTGTTTTCACTTTCTGAGGTTAGCCACGTTGTATAAAATTGCATTTAACCTTAATTGCAATGTACTGTAGTTGGCTAGGAGAAGTAGAAACGCATTCTGTGTATTTAGAAATCGTATATTTATTCTGTCCGTTTGATCTGCTATAAAATCATTTGAAGCAAAAAGATAAACTTGAGGAAATTAAAGGTAAGCCCAGAAACCAATTTCTTTAAATAACAACAGTCAAAAAAGCTAATAAATTGTTTAATAAAGCATACGTGGGAGGAAAGGGGGATAAACTTATATTTCGTTGTCATCTCTCTGTTCTGGGCGAAATGGGTGCTCTGTGGAGCGCTCTCTGTGTGGCTGCTGACATTACCGTAATGACAATAATACGCGCGCACCGAAATATAAAGCGCGGCTGGCTTGACTGTGTTTTTCCGAACCGCGGCTGGCTTGACCGCAGTCTAATGCTGCCGGTAGACTGGGACTAATCAAATCATGATCTCTGACGATGCTGTATCAAGTTGCTATATTTAATTTTATCGCCCCCAAATCCACCTTCTCGCCCTCACCCGATTGCGCTCCGCTTGCTGACGGCAGGAGAAGCGTCTTTCTTCAAGCCACATAATAATTATGCATTAGAGCGCATGTTAATCCGCGAGTGTGTGTTCGCACATGGTCCTGACAATAAATCATTCAAAGCTGAAATTGGAAACAGGGAGATCATGTGAC
The DNA here is from genome assembly GCF_052040795.2 of Danio rerio. NCBI lineage: Eukaryota > Metazoa > Chordata > Actinopteri > Cypriniformes > Danionidae > Danio > Danio rerio. Next base: position 13,842,425 of record NC_141025.1, read on the forward strand.
ACCTGCTACATGGAGACACAAAAGTCTCTCTAACGCACAAAGGACAGGGCCTCGATTCATTTCAACACCATCATGTTGCAAATTCAAAACTTCTTGTCACATTTGTGACCAGAGTGATTAAAAAAGTGATAAAAATTTTCAAGCACTGCATCAGTGTCACTCCTGCAGCCATTCAAAGTGCTGTTCTAAGACAGCAAAGTTTCTTGATTATTACGCCAGAATGAGAGTATAGTACTTACATTGGCCTAGAAAATATTTTTCATTTTCCTTATTGCATGATTTATCAACAAAAAATTCAATAGCAAGGTGCTAATAGTCTAATTTGATTCAATGATCTATGCTAAGCTAAGCTAAAAGTAAAAGTTTCAATAAATTTTGTATTTTCCTAATAACTTTTCATTTTCTGTCTGTCTTTGAACACAGTGTATCTACAGAAGAGTCAAGCTTTTTTTGAGTGAGTGAGATGCTAATGGTCTAATCCGGTTTATTGATCTATGCCTTGTTAAGCTAAAATGTGCTAAGTTACTTTAAAGATGCGGTTTCGATAAATTTAATATTTTCCTAATTACAACTTTCATTTTCTGTTGCTCTTAGTGCACAATTTATCCACAGAAGAGTCAAGCTTTAAATAAGAAAATTATCAGAACTTTTTTTTTTTTGAGTGAGTGAGATGCTAATGGTCTAATCCGATTCAATGATCTAAGCTAAGCTGAGCAAAAAGTGTGCTTAAATTAAAAAAAAAAAATCTAAGAGTTTTGATAAATTTCCTTTTTTCCTAATTGCAACTTTTTATTTTCCATCAGTCTTAGTACATAATGTATTTACAGAAGAGTCGAGCTTTAAATAGGAAATCTAAACTTTTCTTTTGAGTGAGTGAGATGCTAATGGTCTAATCCAATTTAATGATCTATGCTAAGCTAAGCTAAAATGTGCTAAAAGTAAAAAAAAATCCTATTAGCAACTTTTCATTTTTCGCACAATGTATCTACAGAAGAGTCAAGCTTTAAATAGGATTTTTTTTGTGTGTGTGTGTGTGAGTGGTATGTTAATGGTCTAATTTGATTAAATAAACTATGTTAAGCTAAAAGTTAGCTAAAACTTTTGATATATGTTCATTTTTCTTAATAACAACCTTTCATTTGCCGTCATCTTAGTACACACTGTATCTACAGAAGAGTCAAACTTTAAATAGGAAAATTATCTAAACTTTTTTTGTGTGTGTGAGTGGGATGTTAATGGTCTGATTTGATTAAATTATCTATGCTAAGCTAAAAGTTTGCTAAAACTTGATAAATGTTCATTTTTCTTAGTAACCACCTTTCATTTGCCGTCATCTTAGTACACAATGTTTCTGAAGAAGGGTCAAACTTTAAATAGGAAAATTGTCTAAACTTTTTTATAGTGAGTGAGTGAGATGGTCTAATCCGATTCAATTATCTATGCTACGCTAAGCGAAAAATGTGTGCTAAAAGTAAAGGTTTAGATAAATTAACCTTAACCCTATTTTCCCAATTACAACTTTCATTTTCCGTCAGTTTTAGTACCAGTGTATCTACAAAAGTCAAGCTTTACATAGGGAAAATTATACAAGTGTGAGTGAGATGGTAATGGTCTAATCTGATTCAATGATCTATGCTAAGCTAACGTAAAAGTGATCTCTCAGACCCAGAGATCAGCTAAATGAATTTAAAAATGGTAAAACTCTAGAGGAGTTCTAAAATGAGCCTGTTCCCCTCCAAAAATGCAATGTTTCTTTAAGACATTGTTTTGATCGAGTTCCCCATTCAGCTTTCACCTGTCGTTATTTAAACAACCGGCAAGTCTGTTAGTCAGTAACTAAAACACTTAAACGGCCTCTAAGCTGCACAGCAATAAAGCGCCAGTCGCTAGGAAACCACAGAATATTCTTAGCACAAAATAGGCAGTGAGAGGTTGAATGTCCTCAGTGGCGAGGGAGAGAAAATCACATCTTATCTAGTTTAACCAGACACCTTATCCAACGGCCATCGCTGTTCTTTGTTCCCCGATCTGGATCCAGGCCAGCCGTTGATAAGACAAAGGCGACCTATTGACCTCTCACGCCTGTGCTCTTCATTAGTGGGTTATTTGGGCATTTTTACACACTCGTTCGGTCGATAACTGAACGTCAGATCCAGCCAATTTTTTCCACATTGAACTAAATGATGACGTAATGACTCCAGTCAAATTTTGCCTTGACAAACAAGTTAGTAGACTAGGAGTGCTGAAAATTAAAGAAATAGTTTGGCTAAAATTGAACCTTTTTCTGTTATTTCTCCCTCGAGTGATTCCAAACCTTTATGAGTTTCCTTTTTTCTGTTAAATATAAAAGAAGATATTTTGAAGAATGTTGGCAACCTTTGACTTCCATAGTGGGAAAAACTAATACTATGAAAGTCAGCAGTTACCAGTTTCCAGCTTTCTTCAAAACCCCTTATTTTGTGTTTAACAGGAGAAAGACTTAAATAGATTTGAAACAAGTGAGAAATAAATGATGACAGAATTTCATTTTGATATTAATTAAGATTAATTAATCACTTTAATATCTGATGTATCACACTGAAATCCAGAGACATCTGAAATTAAAACTCAAAATTTAAAGTGTGATAGGAGATGATTCCTATCCTCTAAAGCCTTTTTTTTTTGTACTGCTGCCTTCCAGAAGAAGGTTCAGAAGAAATAAATGCTCTTCTAATAAATGTACAGTTGAAGTCAAAGTTATTAGCCCCTCTGTTTATATTTTTCCCTGATTTCTGTTTAACGGAGAGAAGATTTTTTTCAACACATTTTTTAACATAATAGTTTTAATAACTCATCTCTAATAACTGATGATGACAGTACATGATATTTGACTAGACATTTTTCAAGACATTTCTATACAGCTTAAAGTGACATTTAAAGGCTTCATTCATTTTCTTGTCGGCTTAGTCCCTTTATTAATCCGGGGTCACCACAGCGGAATGAACCGCCAACTTATGCGGCACATTTTTACGCAGCGGATGCCCCTCCAGCTGCAACCCATCCCTACCCAATTCACCTGTACAGCATGTCTTTGGACTGTGGGGTAAACCGGAGCAAACCCACGCGAACGCAGGAAGAACATGCAAACTCCACACAAACGCCAACTGAGCCGAGGTTCGAACCAGCAACCCAGCGACCTTCTTGCTGTGAGACGACAGCACTACCTACTGCGCCACTGATTCGCCCACAATTAAACTTAACTAGGTTAATTAGGTTAACTAGGCAGGTTAGGGTAATTAGGCAAGTTATTGATGGTTTGTTCTGTAGACCATTAAAAAATTGCTTAAAGGGGCTAATAATTTTGATCTTAAAATGTTTTAAAAAAAATTAAAACTGCCTTTATCCCAGATGAAATAAAACTTTCTTCAGAAGAAATAATATTATCAGACATACTGTAAAAAAATTCCTTGCTCTGTTCAACATCATTTGGGAAATATTTAAAAAATCTAAATCAAAAGGGGGGCTAATAATTCTGACTGACTGTAAATTCACTTTTATTCCTGAGGCAATAAGGCTTTACAACCTTACATTTTAAAAAGTCTTAAATTCTTAATGTATGGGTTCTTGTTGTTGTTTTTACTATTTATAAAGTTATTATGTAGCATGCTGGATTGTGTTATTTAATATTGTTTGTAAGTGATTTGTCTCTTCATGTGTTTGTTGTACAGTATAATGATGCTACTGCCCTAATTTAATTGCCCCTGGTGGGATTAACTGTTAAAGTTGTTAAACCTTAAACCCTAAAACCCAAGTGGAAACTTTTAAATAAAAAAAAATAAAAAACTAGATTTAAGAAAAAGTTTAAAAACAAAAATTACAATGTTATATTTATTTTTTCTTAAGTTAAATAACGTTAACTTATTTACAAATAGCAGTGGCGGTTCTAGTGTAAATGGCACCTTGGCCGAAACCACCTCAAACACACCCCCTCCCCATCTCCGAAGAAATTAATTTATTTAAATATTTATTGCGCATGTGGGTAGCACGTTCACCTCACAGCAAGAAGGTCGCTGGTTCGATCCTCGGCTCAGTTGGCGTTTCTGTGTGGAGTTTGCATGTTCTCCCTGTGTTCGCGTGGGTTTCCTCCGGGTGCTCCGGTTTCCCCCACAGTCCAAAGACATGCAGTACAGGTGAATTGGGTAGGCTAAATTGTCCGTAGTGTATGAGTGTGTGTGTGGATGTTTCCCAGAGATGGTTTGCAGCTGTAAGGGCATCCGCTGCGTAAAAACTTGCTGGATAAGTTGGCGGTTCATTCCGCTGTGGCGATCACAGATTAATAAAGGGACTAAGCCGACAAGAAAATGAATGAATGAATTACTGGTCTATAAATCACTAAATGGCCTCACTCAATACATTACAGATATGCTCACTGAATACAAACCTAACAGATCACTCAGATCTTTAGGATCGTATAAACTAGAAACTCCAGGAGTTCAATCAAAGCAGGGTGAATCGGCTTTCAGAAACTACGCCCCTCACTGCTGGAATCAGATGTGCTCCAACATTAAGCACATTCAAATCAAGACTGAAAACACATCTGTTTAGCTGTGCCTTTACTGAATGAGCACTGTGCTGCGTCCCACAGATCACACTATTATGTTTTTCTCTTCTTTTACATATTTTTATAACTTATTCATTATTTTATTTATTTCCATCTGTTTTCAATCATTTTTATTATTAGTTTTTATTTTCTTATTTACTTGTATCCTTCATTCCTGTTTATGTAAAACATTTTGAATTGCCACTGTGTATGAAATGTGCTATATAAATAAACTTGCCTTGCCTATATTTATTTAGTTTCAGTAAATATAAAAATGTATTTATTATTATTATTATTATTATTATTATTATACAATATTCAAAAACAGAAATCAATCCTAAATGTAACTGAAATCCGTCACTGATAAATATTAATAATAAATAAAAAAACTGGGTGAAAGTCATTGTTTTACATTTCTAAATTGTCACCATTGACATTTGAATTTTAAAGCACCAAAGAATGCTCTAGATTTTCACATTAAATGTGTAAACAAAACTTATTTTAAATTAAATACAAAATAAAACTCTACAATCTTCCACAGAATTTATAAATGCATTTTATATTTTATTTTATTATTAATTTAATTTACCTTCATCCTTCACTCTTCACAAACCTGTTTGACTTTCTATCCTCTGTTAAACACAAAAGAAGATATTTTGAAAAACTGTAACCATAAACTTTCATAGTATTTGCTTTTCCTACTATTGAAGTCAATGGTTACCGGTTTCCAACATTTTTAAAACAATATTATTTTGTGTTTAACAGTAAAAAGAAGCTCATAAATGTTTATAACCACTTGAGGGAGAGTAAACAGTGATTGAATTTTTATTTTTGGATGAACTATCCCTTAAATTCATGTAAAAAAAATGTTAATTAACAAGTTCAATATTATTTTATGTATTTACGGGACCTTGATCTTTGCTTTCTTTAACTGAAGAGTTGAATTTTCAACATCAAAAGTCAACAGAGTAACTTTTATTGACATTTTAGTAATTTGAAACAATATATCGTATAACAAGTAAACTATAGTTAAGTCTGTAACATTGAAATAGTTTTTTTTTATTGTAATTTAAAACACCAATGCAGACGATACATCGCTTCAAACTATTACAAAAGTTAATAAGTCCCTTTATCAACATCAAAAGTTGTCGGAGGAAAGATCAACTTCCCTCAATGCAATTCAAAAGCTTAAATAAAATCTATGATTCACATTGTTTATACAGTGCAGAATATTCAAATTAAGCTATATATTGTTTCATTCATTTTGGCCACAGCGGAATGAACCGCCACCTTTTTCTCTCATTTACACTCATACACTACGACCAATTTAGCACCCAATTCACCTATACTCTATGTCTTTGGACTTGTGGGGGGAAAAGAAAGCACCCGGAGGAAACCCACGCCAACACAAGGAGAACATGCAAACTACACACAGAAATGACAACTGACCCAGCCAGGACTTGAACCAGCGACCTTCTTGCTGTGAGGCGACAGTGCTACCCACTGCACCACCTATATATTATTTAATACCCTGTAAAATAGCTTATGATATAAATCTAGACCTTTGTGATATCAGAGCCAGTGATTTCCGCCATGAACTAAATGATGATGTAATGACTCTATTGTCAAATGACTGGACTCTTGCCATGTTTTGTCTTGCTGAACAAGTTCGTCAACTTTGCTAGTCTGTTAAAAATCTGATGTTCAGTCAACCCGACCTTTAAAAGCAGATGTTTCTTAAAGATTAAACACACGTTTAGTTCTGTTTTCGCATGATAAGAGATGTGGTGATATTAACATTGCAACAAAAAAGCACTTGTTTTTCCAATGTTGAATGCCTGTTTTGTACTGAGACTGGGGCAGAATGTACTTTTGGTGGTTTTGCATGATTTGCTCTAAATCTTTTTTCTATTTTGAAAGCCCTCATGAGCTGATCTGTCAGGGGTTTGTTTCTGTTGCAAAAGAGCAAAAACGGCTTCAGAGTGTAAATGCAAAGTTGTGATGACCTGAGGGCCTGTATTTGCATATTCAGCGGGATAGGAGGTTTAACTTTAGTATTCCCTCAATATTTCCCAGTACTGGGTTTGCAGAGAGAGGAGAAGGATCGACAAAGGACCTCAAGCTGGGAATCAAACTTGGGTCGCCGCGAGCACCTGGGTGCTATATGTTGATGCACTAACCACTAGGCTATTGGCAACAACCCAATGGCACTTTGAACTCCATTTATTTTACTCTCCAGAAAAGCAAGTCAAATGTCTTTTTAAAAAGCCCTTTAAATTGTGCATTTAAACGCATTTGTCAATTCTATACACAGTTGAAGTCAGGATTATTAGCCCTCTTTTGATTTTTTTCTTCTTTTTAAAATATTTTCCAAATGATGTTTAACAGAGCAAGGGAATTTTCACAGTATGTCTGATAATATTTTTTCTTTTCTGAAAAAGGTTTATTTGTTTTATTTCAGGTAGAATAAAAGCAGTTTTTAACTTTTTGAAATGCATTTAAAGGTCAAAATTATTAGCCCCATTAAGCTACATTTTTCTAAAGTCTACAGAAAAAACATCCTTATACTTGCCTAATTACCCTAACCTGCCTAGTTAACCTATTTATACTAGTAATTCTTTAAATGTCACTTCAAGCTGTATAAAAGTGTCTTGTAAAATATCTAGTCAAATATTATTTACTGTCATCATGGCAAAGATTAAATAAATCATTTAGTAGAAATGAGCTATTAAAACTATTATAATTAGAAAAGTGCTGAGAAAATCTTCTCTCCGTTAAACAGAAATTGGGGAAAAAATAAACAGAGGGGCTGATAATTCAGGGGGGCTAATAAGTCTGACTTCAACTGTAAATATACTTTTATCATTGTTTGATTAATCTGCATTTTAAAACATAAATTAAATAAACATTTATAAAATTGTCTATTTATTCATTTAAAAGTAACTTTTTAAAGGCATTGATTTATTGCTTTATTAACTGAAATTTAAAAGCACAATTTAAATAAACACATTTAACTATGTATATTTGTTTGTGCATTTAAATCGTGATTTATTTATACACATTTTAATTATTCAATTATTAAATTGATAATTTGATTATTTTATTTCTAACCGGCACTCCTGGTCCTCCATATTAAAGCACACAATAGGCAAGTACCGAAAAACCAAACACAGTCTAGTAAAGACTTTCAATCAATAATGACCCAAATAAAAGCCACAATACCATTTAAGCTTTATTATGATATCTGATAGTTTACAATACAGTGAAAACAGACAAATGTGACTCTTCTTTACTAGGACAGAACGCAAAGCAATGTAATCAAGTAAAAAGAAGAAAAAGCTTTTTTTTTGCATTGAAGAAATAAAAAGAAAAGAAAAGAAAGAAAACCAGGCACGACTTAATATAGCCATTATAAATACAACATGCTTTAGACCTTATATTTTAACAGTCCTAAGAAAATAACTCAGCAAACGTATACAATCGTTTCCTTTGCATACCACTGTCGCCTTTAACTAGAATGACGAATCTCAGCTCTAGAAAGGTCTGAAACCAGTGTCACTAAAAGAAACAAGGAAAAAAGGGAAGTAAACAATCTTTTCTAATCGCCAAAACATCAGAAACACTTTAATATGTTGCAGTAAAAGACAATCACAATTCTCAAATCAACAAAAAAACAAAGACAAATATGAATAATTGCCCACTTTGTATTTGGAGAGGCCACAAACTTGCTTTTTTGGTTTGACCCAGTAATTATAAAAGCGATAGCTCACTTAAAAATGAACATTTTGTCATCATTTACTCACTTGTTGAACACAAACGAAGATATTTGGAAGAATGTTGGAGCTGCCACCAATTGACTTCCATCATATTTTTTTTCCGATACCGTAAAAATGCTGTATTCCACACTGTTCCTTCATGTTGTCCCAACACAAATTGATTAAATTAACCTAATTGTTTTTGCAAATTCAAAGCACCTGCTTTTAATGTTATCACTCGATTGAATGGGCGTTATCAGCTAATAGATACAGGTTAGCTCAGAAGGCTGTTATCATCCATCCCCATGGTAATCAGCTATACTAATAGAGAAGACTCCAGACCTGCTTTTACATTACTGTGAGGGTTGGGTTTAGGTAGATGTTAATAAAACACAATTAATGGGAAATTTAACAAGTAATATGAATAATTCTTGTAGTTAATCAGCAATACTAATAGAGAAGTCTACAGATCTGTTTGTACGTTACGGTGAGGGTTGGGTAGGGGTAAACATTAATAAAATACAACCAATGGAAAATTTAATAAATAATATAACTAATTCTCATGGTTAATCTGCTATACTAATAGAGAAGAGTCAAGATCCAGATCTGTTTGTATGTTACTGTGTCAGTTGGGTTTAGGTAGATGCTAATAAGATATAATTAATGGGAAATTTACCAATTAATATAATATTTTTATGGTTAATCAGCCATACTAATAGAGAAGATTCCAGATCCGTTTGTACATTACTGTGATAGTAGGGTTTAGGGTTGGGGTAGACATTAATAACATAAAATAAATGGGAAATTTACAGAGTAATAACTAATTCTCATGGCTATTCAGCTATACTAATAGAGACGACTCCAGATCTGTTTGTACATTACTGTGATAGTTGGGGTTAGGGTTGGGGTAAATGCTAATAAGATACAATTAATGGAAAATTTACTAAATAATATAACATTCTTGTGGTTAATCAGCTAGATCCAGATCTGTTTTTACATTACTGTGGCGGTTGAGTTTAGGGTTAAGGTATTGGTAGACGTTAACAAAATTCAATTAATGGGAAATTTAATAAACAACATACTGTAAATAGTTCTTGTTAACTTCCGGCCACTGCCATATGTGATCTATAGCTGATTAATCATGTGAATAGATGATTACAGCCTTCTAAGCCTACCAGTAGGCACAGAAGACCCCAAATGGCCCATATCCATCAGCTGATAATGCCCGTTCAATCTAGTAATAACATTCAAATCGGCTAATTTAAGTGGATAAAACAATTAAGTTGTCCTAAAAAAAGCTCATTTTTTGAATGTATTTTGTAAATCGATGGATGAAAGCAACCAGCATTCTTCAAAATATCTTCTTTTGTGAACAAAAACAATGAATAAATGAATAAATGATGAGGTTATTTTAATTTTGAGTGAACTATCTCTTCAAAAAGAACACTCAAAGTTTGTTTTGGTTGAGCGAAGTCATATTTTTTGGTGCGCACTGACAGTGTGACACTGGCCTCCATCTAGTTCTGCTTTTAAAACTCATTGTATTCGATTTTAATGTTTGTAAAATAGTCTGGGTCGATGTTTCTATTGTGAAATTTCGTCAGGTGAATCCAGCTCACCGCTGACCACGATGCTAAAACACAACCGGCAGACGTTAGGCTCTCGACAGGAAACCATCAAAGAATGATAATCAACTTTAATAATAAAGAACGGAGGAAAAAAAAGAACTAAAAGTACACAAAGCTCATTATCATCAAGCTAAAAAGCACACATCAAAACACCTCAAAAAGAAGTGTGCTAAAGGAAACAGCACAGAGGAACTAGTGAACAACAGCACAAATAAAGTGAGGGAAGTAAGGGAACACACACACACACACACACTCCTGCATCCGCACATACACACTTTCATCTATCACACACACACAAATATATATATATAAAGCCAGAGGTACAGTGAACAAAAGTGCTTCAAGTCGGGGAAGTAGAGAAACTAACCCAGTAGAAATATGTATAAAACCTTAAATATGTTACGTTATGTACAAAACTGTGTGAGAGAGGGACAAGGTATTGTCTGTAACTCTGTATCATCTTTCAAGTAAGATATTTCTACAACTATTTTGTTTGCATTGACTGATTCAAAGGTCACGTGACCTGACTGACCTTTTTCGGCGGCGACCGCTGTAACAGAGGGTTCGCCATTCATTCTACTATTGCCCGCAATCCCACCCACCCAAAACCTCGATATTTATTGGTATTATCTGATAGATATTTATTTATACTTAATAAAAATCTACTCTATAAGAAGCCCCGCCCCCTCCTACTCTAACAGCCCCGCCCTCTTTTAAATCCGAATACAACCACCGCCATTTCAGAACAGCTCTAGCTTTGACATAAAACTATGAAAAAAATACTGGATTATATCGGTATAGACGTTCGAGGTTTTTCCGTGAGGTTCGTTTCCAAGTTGTTTCTCCGTGTCGTTTCTCCGTGTCGTTTTCGAGCTTCTAGTAGATGTGCTGGATTCTCATAGTCATGCGCCGCACAACACAGGAGAGGGAGATTTCGTTTTTATATATATATATAAATCTTTTGAAGAGGCACAAGATTCATGCTGCTTAGAGGCAAAGATGTGGAGAAAAGCTACAAAAGGAAGTCGCGTCCGCTCGCATGCTCTCAGACAGCCCGGGTAAAGTGCAGAAGGTTTAAAGTGAAAGCTCTGGATTGCATTTATCTCTATTAGCAGCAAAAGAATCACCTAGCGCCACTTTGAATCCGATTGTAAAAAGAAATTAAAAAGAGACCTGCTTCTGTTGAATCCAAAATGGATGACGTAGCGAAAGAAAGCCAGATTTCTGTGAAACTAGAGGGAGATGATCAAGCCAGCAACCACCCGATCCCGCGAATCATTCAAAGCATCTAATACAATCATTCCATTATTATCGATGAACAAAAAAGGCCATAAAATGGACAGACTTTTGCCTCTAAACCCATGAACAAGGCCTCTGCAAAGTGCAAACAAAGTAACTGCATTCAAGTATGCCATAAACATAATGCGTCAAACATGTGCTTAACACACAAATCACACATAGCAATGAACAAACACATGATTGTAATATCAACAACAATAGTTTTGTAAAATCATTTGGCGTGAAGGGGGATGAAAACACAACATTGTTCTGAGGAGGACACTAGTTTCAGTTTCTCATCCAAACGGCTGTCGCTCGTCTTTCTCTCGTCTATGGTTATGGTTGCAAAATGGATCCTGCCACAAATGCCAACTCAAAGACGTGTGTTTGTGTAATCTCACCAAACAAAAAAAGCACCAGAGACAACTAAAGCTCCTGCAGGGGGGGTCAGATGCTACTGCTGTACCAGAGTGTCCCACGAATTGCACAGTGAAGTCATCCGAAAAACGGTTAAAACGGGAGTTCATAAATACCAAAATAAATGCCATGCCACTGCAATGCTGAGCGCCCACCCCATCCCAAATATACTGCTACATAGCCCAATCTAACGGGTGCCAATCGTGAAGGCCTGACTTCAGAGGAGGCTTCGTCAAATGCTAACCAGTAACATCAGTCCACCAGGAAGGAGGATTCCCATCCCAAAAAGAAAGAAAACGCACACTTAAAAACTGCACAGCTCCTGCTCGTTCACAAAAAGAGGAGGAGGATGTGAAGTGGAGATTAAAAAAAAGAAAAGTGTGTCTTCTGGATACTGTTAACGGCTTACGAGGAGCACAAGGAGGGCCGAGCACACCCAAACCAGTTAATGGGGCAGAAACTTGAGTCCAGCAGGGAGAAGGTTCAGATCCCAAAGTGTTGACATGTACATCTCGGAGAAGTTCCTACAGAGTCTTTCAGTGACCCGTCAATGTCTCGGATTGGCTTCCCGCCGCTCTGCCTTTGCGTTTTGTGATGACCCAGTTGACATGTCTGGATGTGTCGACGGTGGCGTGTGTGCGTGGGTTTTTCTTGTTTGTGTGCGTGTGTTTGTTTGTGGTGGTGTCACTTGACAGAGTCCACGGCAGAGCAGGCCAAAGGTCACTGAGCGGAGAAGAAGAAGGTGAAGGTCACTCCCAGCCGTTATCTTTGATCATATGAGCCAGCTCGATGATGAACTTGCCTTCTTTGTATTTCTGACTGCTTTCAAACGCATGCTCCTGGAAGACAAACACAATGGAGGAAACGTTAGAAATAGAAAACACACAATGATGTATACAGTGGTCCCTCGTTATTCGCGGGAGTTGCGTTCTAAACATAACCCGCGAAATTGGCTAAGCAGTCCGTTTTTTTTTTTTTCAATTATTATAAATGTTTTAAGGCTTGAAATGTTTTAAGTCAAACCCCTCACTACACCCTTTATACACTTTTCTCAGACAGGCATTAACATTTTCACACTCTCTTGATTAAACACTCTCAGAGCTCAAAAATAAGTCCAGTATTGTAGAATGAAACCAAAGATCAAAACCTGTTGTCAGGCACAAACATTCATCGCTGTCAGCAAAAGTTTCATAAAGCTTTATAGCGTTTGAGTAGATAATGTTGGCATCCAGCGTAATGTTCTTTTTCTGCAGTCACTGATGCACGAAGCTAAAGCAGACTCCATCTTTAAGGGGGGGGTCACACACCGGATGCGCCGTGCACATGACACAAATAGGACACGCACATTTGCATGTTATGCCTAGTTCAGACTGCGTGATTTTAGCCGCGATTTTGGCTTGCCGACAGGTTTTGAGAAATCGCCGACAAATGGCTGAAATCACAGGCAAATCAGTGCTCGTGCACGTGAGTGACAATCACACAGTAAGAACTATCAAAGACGCGATCTGAGAGAATCGCTGATGAGTCGCCGATGCCTGCGAGATATTTGGCATGACTTGGAGCTGTCGGCGATTCGGTTTTGACTGAAAATAACATCAGCGATCGCCTACAGCCAATGAGAGAGCAGCATTCACTTGTGTGTGCGTGTGTGTATACCTGCTGCAGGCCAGCGGGAGGCTGGGGAGAAGTTAAAAGCGCTCTTTTTCGGTTTATTTGGACCCACGAAATGGAGGAAAAACTAGTGGAGGTTTGACAGGACTCAGGAGCAACCGTGTCTGTTTGACGTTTCATACAGAAAGAAATTAGTTTATCATCAACGTTGAGGAGAAATGGCTAATTCCCTTTAAACCCAGGTGAGCAAACATGTACATGTTCTACCCCATTAAAGGCTTCTTTCTCATTATGTAGTTAATAACAAAAAATATACTACGTGTTTTTGGCTGTGATCCGTAGTTTGGATGAAGTTGTCGGCGATTCTTCCTATAGTAAAGTCATGCAATGTGAAAGTCCCTGTCGCCGATCCATCTTGCAGTGTAAACAAAGCAGCGACGAAACGCTAGCCCAGATAGTCAAGCAGTGTGAAAACATCTGTGACACGACTACTTTAAAAATTATGCAGCCTGAACTCGGCATTACTTAAAATGAAGTTATTCAGATGGCGCTCTGTGGCGTGGCAGAAATATCCAATGTGTTAGAACATGGTCCTCAACCTTTTTAACACCACGGACCGGTCAATGCTTTGAAAATTTTACCATGGACCAGGGGAGGGGGTTGTTCGTAGTTTGCTAGGCGACCGTCATGATTGCTGTCACTCTTACACAAGTTATATATTAATGGAGAAAATTACAAAGCACTGCAGTGTTTGGGTGTTCTGTGTTTGTCCGAAATAATAAGTCTACCGTAATGTGTCTATTACATACAGGCTGAAGTTGATTGGTCAGTTTTGTCACGTGACCCGCGGTGCAGTTGTGGCATTCATTCAACTGGGGGTGTCTGGAAGGCGCAGGCCAGGCCAAGCGAAAGTCAGCCTTCACGCCGATTACGCGCACAGTCCGCGCATCCCACTGGAAATAACAAACTTGCGTGAACTCTAGAAAAGACGCAATGTGCGAATGGCCCCTAAAAGTCCTGCGTCATTTGCTATTTCCAGCAGTTGACCTTCTTCCACTGACATGGTGGATTCACCTGATTTGTTGACAAATGGGTTGCTGATCCATTGCTTGGCAGTTCGTGGGTCTTTCACTGAGCCTTTTTCCCACAGCAATGAAACTTTTCAAAGACGCCTGTACCCTACCCATTTTGCTGCTTGTGGGTTAAATTTGGGCGCTTAAGTGAGCGAGATGTTAACAAGTGAATACGGTAATTTTTCAAAACAAAATATTTTTCAAAATAAAATATTGTTCAGACTCAGATAATAAATAAAACAGGAATAATTTATGATTTCTTGTGCGGCTGACTACCAGTTGATTCACCGGTACTGGTTAAGAACCACTGTGTTAGAAGATGTGTGCACATTTGGTGTGCGACCCTCTTTATGATCTTCTTGCTGCAGACAGTTACAACCCTTTTTGCATCCTTGTTGAAACTTACACTGCTAGCGATCGAAGACTTTTGTTAATTTGGCAAGCTGAACGCATTCTGTACGGTACAGAAGACACAGAGGAGATTGACTTACAACGGTCTACAGCCAATCAAAATGCAGAACATAATGCGCTGTAAAAAAATGCATGTCTAATTGCACTAAAAATCCGCAAAACTCAGAAGCTGCGAAAGGTGAACCGCGTTATAGCAAGGGACCACTGTATTGAATATTTTTGTCTACTTAAAATTAATAAAAAAACTGATCAGTACGTTATCACATGACTTGATGCTTGGCTTCATCTACCACTTTCTGTATTGTCGCTGAAAATACATTAATGCATAGATGACTCTGTTAGCAATCATTACAGAGTTCTTAAAGGTACAGTAACAACAACTTTCCAAAATCTTTTCTTCAAATGTTTCTTGCTGGTGGAATGATCTTCTTGTTCCCACAACAGGGTATATACAGGAATCCTAAAGGTAATTTTAATAACTTTTTAAGACTTTTTAAAGACCTTCTCAGAATATTTTAAGACTTAGCGCCACTTCAAGATCTAAACCCAAGATCAGTATCAAACCTTTAACTTAATAAACAGTTGTAAATAAACAGTTGTAGTTAAATCAATGGAGCAGAACCATGCAACAGAACTCAGATAAGCTTAGAAGAATAATTTTCGTTATTTATTAAATTAAGTTAATATTGGGAGGACAATAAATTTATGCTTTTTTGGAGTCAATTGCTTTGGACAACCTTTGAACAAAATTTAAGACCTCATAAAAACGCTTTTTAAAGACTTTTTAATACCTTTCAAGGGCCTTAATTTTCTCATCATTGATTTATCAACTTTTAATACTTTTTAAGACCCTGCGGACACCCCGCACACAGACTGCTGGTTCACTGGTATCATTTAAACGATAACTAAAACCCCATCTCTTCCATGATGACCTGAACCCAAACAAAAAAGCACTGTATTTTATGCAATGTTGCATTCTTTAATAAAAAGAAGTCTTAAAAGTAAAAAACATTTAGGATGCAGATTTTTTTTTTTTTAAATAACTCTAGCCACTGCTTTAGGATGGTCAGCTTCAACCCCTTTAGGCCGTCTGAATCTCCTCTCACACCTGTCCATTACTCATCTGGACTTAAATCTGCCCACTAGATCCATGGTGTGTCATTGTGCCTCAGGATATAAACCCTACACTTCCAGCTTCAGCTCAGTCGGCCTGAATAAGAGCTGTTTCTGAGTGTTTCTCATAGGATGATGGTGAAAAGAGCTCATAAAAAAACTGTCCTGTGAGTGTTCAGCCTGATTTCAATATAAAGGCTCTGTAATCAAACATGTGGAGACCTGAAGCCTAACAAGATTGAGTCATCGTGAGTGCAAAATCCCTCTTAACCAATCCTTAGACACGATTAGAGCTCGCGTTTAATCAGGAAGAGAAACAACCAGACCTCAATACCTGCCGTCTGTGAAAACATGTAAACAAGCGTCACAATTGACTCTTAGTAATTTACTTATAATTAGCTTTAGGTGAGATAGATTGCTAAAAGCTTCTTGTATAATATAATCAAAATACTAACTCTAATTCAGAGATGCATTAAACTTTGCTTTTCTCTGATTAACTCCTATTAATATCCAATTAGGGGAGTCATTTTGGATGAGCTGGAATATATAAGAATCATTTTAGCTCGTAATACTGATTTTAAGATATAAAACAAATTTTTTCCATTCATGCACAGAACTTTGAAAGAGCCAAGGTGGTAAGATTTGTTTACATTTTTTTCTGTCTGCATTTAAATTGATTACTGTGAAATATTACATTATATTACAGCTAAAATAAACGTTTTCTGTTATATGAAGTAGGGCTGCACCAATATGATAAATAAAACTTGATATAAATTATTTTAAACCTGATTTCAAAAACTAAATATGAATAAATACGGTTAACAACTGATTTTATTTTATCATTGAAAATAAGCTTTTTTTTGGCCAATACTGTCTGAAGTGGTTGCCTATATATTGAGCATTACTAATATAAAGTTGTCATTTATTTGATATATAAATGCACTTTTGATCGATGTTATGCATCGGTGCTTAATAAAAGTATTAATTTCTTACAAAAACGTGACTCTAAACTTTAAAACAGCTACACATTTTCATTTTTACCATATTGTCACTTTATTTGCTCATATTATTATTTACTTACCTTCATTGTAAAAAGCAAATAGTTATTTTAAAATTGACAAAACCTATTGGAATTTTTAATTTGACTTAATTTGTCATAATTGTGTACAAAGTTAATTTACTTCTTAATTTTAAGCCAATAAGTTTACTCATTTAAGTAAAGTCAATGAATTGCTTTAAAAGCTACGGCCCTACTTTTTAAAGTACAGTCAACTAATCACTTTAAAATCAATTGGTTTACTCATAATTTTAAAGTCAACCAATCGCTTAAAAAAAGAGAGAAAACCCTTTGCTTTTAAAATCAACTAATCACTTTTTACAATGTTTAAATATGACATAATATGAATTCAAACATAAAAAACTGAGGGTTTATAACATTTCAAACTATTTAAAAAGTCAACTAATCACTTCAAAAGTTACAGGTTTACTCGCCCATTGAGTAAAGTCAACTAATCGCTTAAAGAGAGAGAAAACCCATTGTTTTTTAGGCAATTAGTTGACTTTAAAAAGTGAGTAAACCCATAACTTTTAAAGCAATTAGTTGACTAAAAACTACAGGCTTACTTTAAGTAAAGTCAACTAATCTCTTTAAAAGCTATGTTTTTTCTCTGTTTAAGTGATAAGTTGACTTTACTTTAAATAGTGAGTAAACCCATTCATAAAAAAGTAGTTGACTTGCCTTTAAAAAGTGATTTAAACCTTTAGCTTTTAAAGCAAAATCCACTACTTTTTTAAAACAATGGGTTTACTCACTTTAAGTAAATTCCGCTAATCACTTTAAAAAAAAGAAGAGAAACCCCATTGCTTTTAAAGTCAACTAATTGCTTTTTAAGGTTAAAATATGACACAATATGAATTCAAACATGAATAAAACTGAAGGTTTATAATATTTCAAACTATTTAAAAGTCATCTAATCACATTAAAATGAGCAAACCAGTAGCTATAGAGTAAAGTCAATTAATCGCTTTAAAAATTACTGACTTGCTTTTTAAAGTAAAGTCAACTAATCACATAAAAAAAGAGAAAACCCATTGCTTTTAAACTCAACTATTAGCTTTAGGTTTTCAACAGTTTTCAAATGTGACAATATGAATTCAAACCTTAACAAAGCTGAGGGTTTATAATGTTCTGAGGGTTTATAATGTTGATAATGCTGAGGGTTTAAAAAGTTTATACTGTAACTGTTTACATCATCTAGTCACTTTAAAAATTACACGTTTTCTCTGTTTTAAGAGTAAAGTCAACTAATCACTTTAAAACTAACCACTTTAAAACCTTTTTTAAGTGAAGTCAACTAATCACTTTTAAAAAAAGAGAAAACACATTGCTTTTAAAGTCAACTCAAGGCTTTTTACAGATTTCAAATATGACAATATATGACTTCAAATATTAATAATACTGAGGGTTATATTTCAACTACTTAAAAGTCAACTAAATTATTTTGAAAGCTATAGGTTCACTTATTTCACGGGGCTGCCTTTTTAAAAAAGAAAACAAGATTGTGGTAGGAAGAAATCCGGATGTATAGGACCAGCACTGTAAACAATGTAACAACAGGCTGTGGACTACAAATCTCCAGCTGCGATTTCAAAGTGCAGCTATAGTGTAAACATCACTTTAATATCATTGAGTGTTTAGGCAATACTTCCTGGGTTTCTTCCCACCACAGCCTCGCTTTCGATTTTAAAATGGCAGCCGCATGAAATCAGTCTACACGGTTACTCACTTTAAGTCAACTAATCAAATTAAAAGCTTCGGGTTTACTCACTTTATGTAAAGTCAACTAATCGCTTAAAAAAAGAGAGAGAGATACAAAACCCATTGCTTTTGAAGTCAGCTAATTGCTTTTAACAGTGTTTAAATAGCTTAAAGCTGAGAGGTATAATATTTAAAACTATTTAAACATCAACTAACCGCTTTAAAAGCTATGGGTTTACTCACTTTTTAGAGTTAAGTCAACTTATCGCTCTTAAAAAAAAAAAATTTAAATTAAATTAAAAAAGTAAACCCATTACAAGCCAACTAATTACTTTTTTTTTTTACAGTGCTCAAATATGACATAATACGAATTCAAACCTAAATGAATAGGGTTTATAATATTTCAATGCATATTACAGACCTGTTAAGCGTTATATTTTGAGCGTTTGTTTTAATGACTTATTAATGAGTTATCATCAAGTGTTATGGACAGCAATCTATTATTCAGTGTCTGCTGTTTGCATTGCGTATGAAAACACAATAGCATAAACACTTACAGCATCAAACAGCTTCGCAAATGAGCTGTGAGTGTGAATACAGACACACACACACTCAGAGCTGCAGTGAGAAGTCAATGCAAGAGAAGGTTCGTTCTGGTCACTGAAGCCTGGCGAAGTAACAGGATATCAGTCGACAGAAAAAAAAAAAAGAAGAAAAAAAAAAGCCACACCGCTACGATTTGCCAACTGCAGGACAAGCACTCTGACAAGCACGTGTCAGCAAAGTGCAACACCTCCAAAACAAAAAGCAGCTTGTACTCTGATGCATTAGGGGGGAAGATGTGACTCTATAAATGAGATTATATAACTATATAACTTACAATATAGTAACATCACTGTAAATTCAATCAATTAATAGTTTAAATATATAGACCACAGGTAAAAAACTATTTATTTTTACATTATAAAGTATATACTTACAAATGTACTCTTTATGTGATCATATTTGTCACGTTATTTAGAACTTGAGATAAAATTTTGGATATTGGATAAAATATTAGGGCTGCACAATATATCGGTGGCGATGCAGTGGCGCAGTAGGTAGTGCTGTCGCCTCACAGCAAGAAGGTCGCTGGTTCAAACCTCGGTTCAGTTGGCGTTTCTGTGTGGAGTTTGCATGTTCTCCCTGCGTTCCACCGGGTGCTTCGGTTTTCCCATCAGTCCAAAGACATGGAACTGGTGAATTGGGTAGGCTAAATTGTCCGTATTGTATGAGTGTGTGTGTGTGTGTGTGTGGATGTTTCCCAGAGATGGGTTGTGGCTGAAAGGGCATCCGCTGCATAAAAACATGCTGGATAAATTGGCGGACCCCAGATTAATAAAGGGACTACGCCGACAAGAAAATGAATGATGTTCTGTAGACATCTCAGTTATTAGAAATGATTTATTAAAACTATTGTGTTTAGAAATGTATTGAAAAATATATTCTTTACATTAAACAGAAACTGAGGAAAAAAACATACAGCTGGGCTAATAATTCTGACTTCAACTGTATATCGTCATATTGCACAGCCCTAAATGAGACTTTCACATAACAGGCTGTAATTTGCATGCAATGGAAAAAGAGTTAACTTACGTATTTCCAGCCCAGAGTGGTTTTACAGTTTTCACAGTAGATGTCCGCCACAGCGTGTAAACCTGTTAGGAGAACCCTCTCCTCTGCTGGACCACAACCGACATTCACACTGAGGGAAGAGAAGTTAATCAGCGGTCAAAATTATGAGTCATGTGACCGAGTCATTGTGGCTAACCTGCATTGGTTGACCACTAAGAACTAGACAGAGCAGATGGGATTACTGTGCATGCACTGTAAAAAGCAGTAACTGTTCTAATTGATAAAATTAAGTGCACTAATAAAATTAAGGTGTTCACTTAACAAAATGTAAACAAGTAATCCAGACATTTAGCAGATTAAGTTGTTAAACTAAATAGATTCAAGTAATTTTGACTTACAATAATATGTATGAGTGGTGCAATATTTAGACAAAAACTATGCTTTAGAAGTGTAGGTATTGGTTTTTGTCTTCACTTAAATCTTTCAGTTCAGCTTACTTGACAGTTTTAAGGCAATCAGCTTCCTAATATTTTCCTAGTACACTGTTAAAAGTGATTAGTTACTTAAAGAGAGTAAACCAATTGCCTTAAAAGCAACAAGTTGACTTTGCAAAAATAATGCAAGTAAACCTATTTTAACTTGGAACTGTTAAGTTAACCTAATTTTATAATTATGCTAATTGTACTTAAAGTCAACTAATACCTTTTTACAGACTATTCTGGCACGTCTGTTTTTTAATAATTACTGTGATTATCACAATATCACATATTTCGTGCTTCATTAGGTCTATAAAATCTACAATTATAGCCTGTATTGAATTTAGAAGTCTGGAAGAGCAGATTTATTTTACTTTATGTCATTTTGCTAGATCCCGAAAAGCTGGGGATATAATAAATGCTTATTGGAAAAAGTGATTAATTTACTTTTATTTTTAAAAAGTAAGAGCTTTAAGTCAACTTAACAGTTCCAATTGACAATAGGTTTACTAAATCAACTTGTTGCTTTTAAGGCAATTGGTTTATTCGCTTTAAATAACTAATCACCTTTTACAGTGTAATGTAAACACTAGGAAGTTAATACAACTTATTATTTTGAGTCAACGGTACTAACGTTTACTTTATTAGGAAGTTGTAAATACAAACTGTTTTAAGTTATGCTCACTAAAATTCAATACTTAGAAACATTGACGAAACTGACTGCCTTAATTTAAGTAAGGTCGACATATTACATTTTATAGTGTGAACTAACACAGTGAATTTAAATTAGAATAGAGATAGGATAGTATCATATGAGATTTTATCAACAGTGATCTACTTGACTGTGTAGTAGAGATGTGCGGATCAGCTGAAATGACACCCGAATCATACAAATCATCCACAGCCCGCACATATAGTTTTTTCTGATATATGTATCTCCACCCGACTCACACCCGATCGTCACATTAATAATTTAATTCTTTGTTTTAGGCATGATGATAGGTCACCGTGAATATTAACAGCAGACTCAGTGAGCTAATCTGCACATCTCTGATAATAAAATAATTTGTTAATCTTAAACGTTTTTAAATGAACATTTATTCATAAAAACATAAGTTTGTCTTTAGACAACAGTTTCTTCATTTTCAAATAGATACAGAAAGTAAAAATAAGACTTTTCAGATTTTACAAGAACAGAAACAAAATAACAAAAACGGTGCTACTCTAACTGAAACTTTGACCAGTAGGCTACTCTTGTACTTCATCCATTTTTATTGGGAGTCTCATATCTTCCCATTCTGCAAAGCCCACTCTCTGCTTTTTCGTTGGTCCACTGCCATGTCCCGCTACATCCACCCGCAATTAATCTTAATGTATTTTTTTATTACCCGACCTGCGGATATAACCGCCATCCGTGCATCACGACTGTGTCGACTAAGTGGTTGCAAACTATTTATATGAGCTGAATTTAAACAAATTAAATTTAGTGGTGTTCAACTTAATTTGTTTCTTTAAATTCAGCCTATATAAATTGTTTAACTACTTACATTAAAAAATAGTCAATAGTTTCATTGAAGAGTGAACTTATTCTAACTTAGTTTCAATGCATAAATACTGTAAACATTGAACTATTCTGTTCATGTCAATACCTAAAAGATTTAAACGGACAGCAAACGTGATTTAATGCAGCAATTATTCTTGCGTGAATGTTTAAATTTCCAACGACCACATTTGATGGCATCTGCTTCTAGATCTTTGCAATGGCAGCCCTTAACACTTGAGCACTGTAGTATTGCCTGAGGAATATCACAGTTCACTAACACATTCAACCTCGACTTTATCATCATACTATCACACACACACACTAGATACTAGAGCACTAGCTTAAACACACTGGTAGTGCAAGCTTAAATATGATGAATCACCAACTCGCATCATTAGATAGCAGTGCTATGTTTAGGCCTACAGCTTTCGTAATATGCAAAAGAGCCATTAGCATTCCTCTGCACGCCTCAGAGTGAGATATAAGGTATAATGTGCATTCACACGGTCATTATGGCAAATAAACGCCTTCGGGGTGATGTAAAACCCTTGCTACTGCTCAAATGTTTGGGATTGGTACCATTTTAAGGAGGTCATGAACTGAGAAATCAAAGTTCCCTTGATCTTTTGTCATTTGAGACATCATTGTGCTATATAAAAGTGCATCCTGTAATTTTCAGAACTTTCTCATGAGTCTAACGTGCTGTCTACTCTTTAGTTTTAAAATGTAGAAGTTTTGGCTAGGCTTGCTCAACAATGGTGTGCGTTTAAATGTTGAGGAGCAACTAATTGGCTGCTGAGTTGGCAGCAACCAATCACACACACCGTGTAAGCAGATATGATAAGACTTAAATAATATGACAGAACTTTGTATTTAATTGTGTCTTTGAAAATTAGAAGTGTTAAAAAACACAACTGACAACTTTGGAACAATATTGTATCGTCGTAATTTACAAGCATGCAGGTTTTTATGAAAATGAGATGTATACTTACACTGAGTTAAAGAGGTAGGCTCGTCCCTGGCTGCCTTGGAATGACTAGAGAGACAAAAAAACAAAAATGTAAAGTTACAAATAAAATTCTAGAACCATTTTAAAGGGACAGTTCACTCAAAAATAGGAAAATTCTGGGTTTCTTTCTTAATAAATTTTGGAGAAACAGGTAGCTATTGACTTTTATCTATCTTTCTATCTATTGTTCAATCAATCAATCAATAAATCAATCAATCAATACATTCAATTTTCTCATTCAATTTATCATTTAATCTATCTATAATTCAATGTATATATCGTTCAATCTATCTCTTCAAACCATCTTTCAATCTATTAATAATTTAATATATCGATATTTCAATCTATCTTTCAAACTATTTTTTATTTAATCTATTTATCATTCAATCTATCTATATTTCAATTGATCATTCAATCTCTTTAAATCCATCCATCTTTCAATCTATCCATCTTTCAATCTACCATTCAATCTATTTCATTCAATCTCTCAATTTCAATCTCATTCAATCTATCTGTTTTTCAAACTATCTTTTAATCTTTTGTTCAATCTTTCAAACTATCTTTCTATCTATCCATCTTTCAATCTATCGTTCAATCTATTTATCATTCAATCTATCTATCTACCTTTTATTTAATCTATAATTCAACCTATCTATTTTAATCTATCTACCATTCATTGAATCTATCATTCAATCCATCCATCCATCCATCCATCTATTATTCAATCAATCAATTAAACAATCCATTAATCCATCCATCTATCCATTTATTTAGTAAAAAAAAAAATACTATGGAGGTCAATGGCGACCAGCTTTCAACATTTTTCAAATGATCTTTTTTGTGTTCATCAGTAAAGAAGAGTACATTTTCATTTTCATTTTCAGGTGAACTTTCCCTTTAAGATCCAGGTTTTACCACGCATTAAAGGATTGTGTGTGGCTGTTACGTTGCTCTTTCTCTGTGTTTTGTCTATGTGTGTGTGTGTGGGTCGTTCATGGAAAGTGTGTAAAATGCGGTGTTCTGACAGCCAAGCTCTGGTCATGGGCCAACATGTGTATTTCATAAACTGCTCTCAGCATATGTGTGTGCAAGAATGAACCAGTGTTTCCCTTTTGAAATTAAGTGTGTGTGTGTGTGTGTGTGTGTTTGGGTTTATGACACTCTACATAATAAGCTGCACACATTACGTTGACTAGCCGAGAGTGAAGAAACAGAGGTGCTTTTATTCCTCAGCATAAAAATGCAGATAAAGCTGAACAGGAGGTGCTTCTGTAGGGTTCCTTTTCACTATTCAACAGCACAGTTCAACCAAAGAGGAAAACTATGTCATCATTTACTTATGTATGGTCAAACCGCTGAGTTTTGTTCTTCGGTGGGAACACAAAGGGTGAATTGTGTCCTGACCACTCTTTTCAAGATAATCAAATCTGTCAAAACTGAAACATATTAAATAAAACACACACATATATATACACATATATGATAAAACATAAATATCCTGGCCACTATTTGCAATATAAAATTTTTTTCAAGCTCAAAAATAAAATAATAAAAAAATAAATAATATTTTTGAACAATATCCTGCGTACTTGTCCTTAGTCAAATCTGTCAAGCTAAAATGCAAATTATATAAACAACAGTAATAATAATTCTCATTATTGTTATTATTAATATTGATTTTAAATAATAATAATAATACATTGTATAAGAATGTCTTCTCCACTCTTTTCAATACAAATTAAATCTGCCAAGTCTGGAAAATGGCTAAAAAGGCTAAATAAATAAACAAATAAAACATAATAACAGCAAACCATCAGTCTGTATTTCAGAATGAAGTCAAATTATTATATATTAAGTAAAAAAATAATCTGCTGTATTTTTGGGCACATTCATGACAGAAGCATAAATATGCAAGGTATGTCCAAAAAAACTCTGTCTATAAAGGTTTGCTTCTCACATAAAGCTATGATAAAAAGAAAGTGCACATCAAAAGATTCGGGGTTTTTTTGTAAACCACAATAAAACATTACTTAAAATTCTTCTTCAGTGTTTCACAACAGTTAGAAGCATCATGCTGGTGAGTAAATGGTGACAGCTTTCATTTTTGGCTGAACTAATCCCGTAAGTGTCTGTCGGTTGCTTTTCTTAAGCTGTCTGTGTTCCTCTTTCTTCTTGGTCAGTATTTTAATCTCTTCCTGGCTACTTTCTCCAGCCTGAAACATCTTTCCGCTGATAGCTTTAAAAGCATTAACCTGTTTAGCCTCTACCACACCTTATTAACACAGATAATGAGAGTTCAGGCCAAACAACCTGGACTAGCAAGTGTTGTGAAGACAAACAAACTTCAGCCACATGCTCAAACATCACTGCCGAAGTATAAAAAAAAGCACTGAACATTAGATACTAGTCATTGCATACTTAAAAAAATAGATAAACGAAATGATAGAATGATAAGGATAGATAGAATGATATAACAATACATCGAAAAATAAAGAGTTAGAAAAATAGAATAGATAGAACAATATAACAATATAGATAAAACGATAAACAGAACGATAAATCGATAGATAGAATGATATAAAAATAGATAGAATTATATATAGATAGAAGGATAGATAGAACAATACTACGATAGATAAAATGATTGACAAAATTATATAACAATAGAAGGAACAAATATATATTTATAGAAAAATAAATAGAACAATATATCGATGGGCAGACAAAATGATGGAACAACAGAAAGAATGATACAACAATAGACAAAACGATATAATGATATAACGATACACAGAATAATATAACAATAGATAGATAGATAGATAGATAGATAGATAGATAGATAGATAGATAGATAGATAGATAGATAGATAGATAGATAGATAGATAGATAGATAGATAGATAGATAGATAGATAGATAGATAGATAGATAGATAGATAGATAGATAGATAGATAGATAGAACAATGGATGGATGGATGGATGGATGGAACAATATAACAATAGAAAGACAGAACAATAAACAAACTGAGAGAACGATAGAACGACATAATAGATAGAACGATAGATATAATGATATAACAATAAATAGATAGAAAGATAGAATGATAACAATAGATAAAACGATAGATAGAATGATAATGATAGATAGATATAACGATAGACAGAATGATAGACAAAACGATAAATTTAAAAGCAATAGAATGATAGAATTATATAACAATAGTTGGATAGAACGACATAACGATAGATAGATAGATAGATAGATAGATAGATAGATAGATAGATAGATAGATAGATAGATAGATAGATAGATAGATAGATAGATAGATAGATAGATAGATAGATAGATAGATAGACAGACAGACAGCAAGAGACAGACAGACGGACGGACGGATGGATAGAGGGATGGATGGATGGATACATGGATGGATGGATGGATGGATAGAGGGATACGTAAATAGATAGATGGATGGATGGATGGATGGATACATAGAGGGATGGATGGATGGATGGATGGATGGATACATAGAGGGATGGATGGATGGATACATAGAGGGACGGACGGACGGACGGATAGACAGACAGATAGATAGATAGATAGACCATTTTCTTAGAACGCAAAATTACCCATTATGCTTTGCGTGTATGCGCAAGGAGAATGCCAAGAACTAGTTGGCAGCTGATGCGTATAAACAGTCACATTTGGACAGCTTTGAAACTATAGTTTATCTATTTTACCTGCTTTTATCATCTTTGAATTAATACTGTTGTCGATCAGTCCACCTCCCGGACTAGTCATTTAAAAATGTGATCTAAAGGAATGGAAAACAGCTCCCCTCGTTGTCAGACGGCATCTTCTGCAGTTTAAAGGAAGCCTTGTCATCGCTAAAGTCAACAGTTTCTCTTTCTTTTTCAAATATATAACCAACCCAAACAAATGTACTTCACCAAAATGTTTGACACACACACACGTAGCCTACTGTACTGTCCCACTGACACACTGATTTAATAACTGTGACAGTGAAAATAGTGACATTTTCAAATGACAGAAAAACACAAACAATGGTAAATACAACACACTTCAAATGAAACAAACGGCTCGCGATTAATGTAATGTATTTTTTATTTAGTACCATGTCAGCAACCAAGGCTATCTTCATGGCAGGAATCTTTCAACAATAAATATACAATTTAAAAATCAACAAACAAAATAAAACATAAATTAAATAAGATTTTTTGTGTTAATACATGATAAAAATTCTAAAATCTTTTCTGGTTCCACTTTGTCAAAAATGTCCTTAAAAGAGTTCATTTCATAAAAAGTCCTTCTGGAATCAGTAAAAGCAGGACAGTCCAGTAAAATATGTTTTACAGTGATAGGAGTTTTGCAGCACAAACACTGAGTGGGGTTTTCACCTTGGAGCAAAAATCCATGTGTAATTCTCGTATGTCCAATACGGCATCTGGTAAAAACTACTTGATCAAATTGATTCTTAAAATGTCTTAAAATTCTGTGTGAAACTTCAGGTTGGATTTCATGTAGTTTCGGCTCGCGATTATTACACACACACACTCACACTATATTTCTGACACCAGACACGTGAACTAGGGGAACGTTTTTCTCTCGCACTTGAACCACATCTGACAGATTATAATGGCTTTAACACACACCTTTCAAAGTTGTGTATCACAAAAACACTTCGTAATCCACTCAAAACTATTGAAACCCATTTTCGAATCGCAAAGATAGAACGATAGATATGGTTTATGAGAACTTTCCATAGGTGTAATGTATTTTATACTTTGAAACCATTTCTAATATTCATTCATTTATGGGGACACATGGCATGTTCTCATGAACCACCTTAATAGTGTACACCAAAGTCAAACCCCTGTTAATATTCAATATTTTTGGGTCCTCAAAAACCACATAAACAAGTCAACACACATACACTTGCAAGGGTAAAATTATATGATAGAATATAACATATAAATACGTAGAATAGTGTATAAAACCAACTTCAGAAAAGCACATACATTTAACAACTTTACAGGGACCTTCAAGAAAAGATTTTTTTATGTTCCTATTGAGTATGAGCAATAGTTAAAGTGGCACTTGCCTCAGCAAACACTACTAATAATCACACTCAGTGATGGTGAGAATACACTGAGGAGACTGTGAAAAAACACACAAGGGAGCTTAGTCATAAAAAGTCGGTCTGTTTTCAGTGAAAGCATACGCAAAAGTTACACAGATGTATTCATTTATGGAGAACTGATTGCGGAGATATTGGCTAAAAATATGGATTATACGAGCATGTGGTGCTTTTCAGAGTAGAAAAGCTTTTGAAAACCCTTAACTACACCAAAACTAATTTCTTGGTGATTGTTCAAACTGCTTATTCAAATGAGCTGAATCAACACAATTGCTCGAGTTTTGTTTGGGACAGCTTAATTGTTTTATGTTCAATCCACTTAAATTTGTTAAAACCAAGTTAACTTAATCGTTTTGTGTTGGAATTAGATGAAGGAACTGTGTGAAACCAAGTGTGCCTCACGCCTCCTTTTGAGTGATACTGCCAGCTGTTAGATCGCCCCCTGAGGACTGGCTGCAGTACAAGTCATAAACCCGGCCTCCTCCATGCTCACGAATGTGACTTGAGTCTAAATACAAAATTGATCTACACTTGCAATAAAATTTCTCAAAGACGGTTTTAGTCAATTAAGGCACTGGTTGTCAAGCTGATATCCGCTTGTTAAGCTGTATGAAATACTGTTTCCGGGTCCAAGCCGATACTCACTTGAATTGAGAAAATATTCATTTATGACCACTTTTTTAAAGTCATATCACAAATTTAAGTGAATGCTATATAATCATATTGTACACAACAGTCTCTGGGCTTGCTGCATCACAGATGTCAATATTTTACCAATTTAGAAAAAATAAATCACTTTCTAGCCATCGTATATTCAGCATGGATATATATATATATTGCAATCGTGACTTTCGAAAGCATTCCATCGCTTTGTAAAGGTTTATTATTACCATTTAATGAGCCTCCTCATACAGTTTGATAGGGCGCTTGGACTCGAAAGCTGCTTCGTGTGATGTCACACTTAACAAGTGGATAGGTTCAGATGTAAATCTTTGTAAAGAGTAGGTTTTTAGTCAGTAATGCTATAAAAACGTGGCGTGTCATTGTGATTGACAGCTTCTCTAAGCAGACCATCAAGCTTCAGAAGTTTAAAGTATCAATGTTCGATCTCTGTCTTGTTTTACGATGATGCCATAAGTTTTTCAGCAGTTTTTTTGCAACAGTTCGTGCCCATCATAAGGAGTTTTGCTTTCAAAGCATTCAATGGAAAAAGGTGCTGTCGTGTCGTCCATATTTCTTTACGGTCTATGTGTGGAACCCAGCATTTGTTACAGTGTATGTCAATGGACTTGATGACAATTCATCGCAATTAATCACATCCAAAATAAAGGATTGTATTAATATAATGTGTAATTCTGCATATTTATAACATGTATCTACACACTGCAAAAGTGATTAGATACGCTAAAAACTGTTTGCTGTTTGTTTAAACTATTTGTGTAAAATAAGCTGAAAACGCACAATTTATGAGCTTTAAAAAAAATTTAAATAATTCTATGTTCAATCCACAAACCTGTAAAAACTAAGAAGTCAACTTTTGTTACGTTCACACGATGAAGTTTAGTGCTCAAATCAGATTTTTTCTCAGATCTGATTTTTTCTGCATGGCTGTTCACATTGCTGTTATAAATGTGGCCAATATCAGATTTGCAATGTGAACAGATCATGGTCCTATACTGACCCGCATGAGCAAAAGTACATTACGGAGAGTACAAAATGTCTCATTTTGCACATAATGTGTATACTGTATGAAGCACGTAGTCAGATTATGCTTAATATGATCATTGCCCTTTTCACAGACAACCATGGTGTATTTCATGAACTGTAAAGGGTTGTTCTGCAACTACTAATGCGTATTTCGCCATTTAAGACCTAAAATAAGTCATTCGAAGTAGAAAACTGCGATGCACGTCTTTCTGACTATCGGTGTAGTAAACTCATCAAGGGTTAATGAACAGCCGCAGACTGAACTGTAAAAGCGGAGTTAGTTTATCTCCGTTTGTTATTTAATTTTTGTTAAAAACAACATACACGTGCAGAAGGGGGGTGTGGGTGCTCGAGCACCTGCCATTTTTTTTCTCTCTGAGAGAAAGTTCATCCTTAAAATGAAAGTGCCCCCTCCTTTGCACACGGATTCCTTATCTACAACACCCCCAACACTTTTCAGCATCACAGTCGACCCGTGCCCCAATCGTTAAACAGATTGGTTAACAAGCTCCAGTTTTGCCTTCAAAATGTTTTTTAAAATGAACAATCAACTTTCTGTGGTAAAGTAATTGCCCTGTATGCTATTCTACAATGCTGCTGAGTAGTGGATGATGTTTGCAGCACAGAATGAAGATGCAAGTCGCTGGAATATTATGTAAAAGTCACATGAAATCCGACATAACCGTTCACACTGCGGTCGCATTGCAGAACATCAGATCTGTGTCTGATTTAAGACACAAAAATTGGCACAAATCTGAAGCGAAAAGATACGATTCCATGCTGTTTGGACTGTTCACACTGTCATTACATGAGTTAGATGTGGGTAAAAAAAAAAATCAGATTCGGGTCACATTTGGCTGAAGTGTGAATATACAGTATGTTGTCCCTACTCAAATAGATTGTGTGGAACCCAGCATTTTTACGGTGTACTTTAACTTAAAGTGAGTAAACCCATTGCCTTAAAAGCGATGTTACCTTTACTTAAAGTGTGTAAACCCACTGTAAATTGGAACTGTTGACTCAACCTTCATGCAGTGCATTTACTTAATAATTTTAAGGTAACAAGTTGACTCACTTTTTAAAGTAGCCAACTAATCACTTTGAAAACAACAGATTTATTCACTTTTTAAGTAAAGTCAACTAATATAAAAGACTTTTTACAATGTATAAATACAAATATACACTACTTATTTACACTGAGCTGAAACCAAACAATTACAAGTTTTTGGGGACAACTCAATTCATTTAAATTTGTAAAAACTAACAAGCTAACTTAATTCTTTCATGCTGTCATGACACAAATCGATTGTGTGGAAGCCAGCATTTATTTACAGTGTATGCAAAACATATGTGTTTTTTTACATGTATATAAATTGTACTAAATATTTTACATTTGAATTCAAACATTTTCTCATTTATTCAGTATATTTAATTATTTACTAGATAAATATGCACTTTTAAAATCTACAAATGCATCCCAAAAATCTTTAAAAATATATACAAATATGCATAATCAATGCACTCTTTCCCATGTAAATCTACTAATTCGACCCCTGCTTGTTGTTGATGTAGGTGACTGGATTTAGGCCAGTGTCCACCTGGTAACCAGCTGTCATCCTCGGTCGCAGGAGCTGAGACAGAAGCGAATCGGCTTTACTTTTCCACTGCTGATGACCCTAGTTTAGCTACAAGCCTAATAAAGAGTGTTAAAGCCCACAGCGGCTGTCTGCGGTCCTGAGGAGTGTCTAACCAGCTCCAGCTAAACCGGTAATTTTATAGGGATATTGACACAATGAAAGGCCCCCAACTGTGTCGTTTTACATTGTGGGACGGGTAAATCTGGCTCGGGCTACAACGTGCATAATGCGCATGGAAGTGAGAGGAGGAACGAAAGCTGTGCATTTAGGAGAAAGAGAATGCGTTTAAGCCAGATCAGTGAGATTTAATTACAGTTCTGCCTCCATTATTGTGTCATAATTACAAAAAGCTGCACGTGGAAGTCCTGGGAAACATTTGCTGCCAAAGCAACGAGAAGCATTAGCTAGTGTTGACACACAGTTTTTCACTCATTACAAACTGCATGTTCTATATTACAAAAACATCCTGACACAAGTCAACTCATAAGTATACAAATAAAAAAGTACTGAACACTAGATACTAGTTACGAACAACAGACAGACCGACCGACCGACAGACAGACAGATAGATAAATATACAGATAGAACAATAGATAGGATGATAGATAGAAAGATAGAATGATAAATCGATAGACAGAACGATAGATAGCATGATAGAACGATAAATAGACAGAATGATAAAATAATATATAGAACAATAGAAAGAATGCTAGAATGATAGAACGATAAATAGAATTATAGATAGAACAACAGATAGAACAGATAGATAGAACAAGACATGGTTAGAGCGAAAGAACAATAGAAAAGAATGATGAAGGAACAGACAAAACGATGAATAGCATGATAGAACGATAAATAGAATAGACAAAGATAGAATGATAGATAGAGCAATAGACTGATAGATCAACATATTTTTGCTATGCAAAAATGTAGGCTAAGGCCAACAACTGTGGTTCCTTTTCGCATTAACGATATTTAAAGGCACTTATTATTGTCATTATTGGACATACAGACTCACTGGCTGTGTCCGAAATCACCTTCTACTCAATAAGTGCGGCATTTGAATTTGAATTTAATACTCGACCGTTAGAAAACAACATTCCATACAGTATGAAAGAGTAGTATGAATGGAACACAGATGTACTACATCCATTATTTTGTCATGATTACGTGACCTACTAGCTTCAGTTTTGTGGCACTCCCATTCATAAATTCTCTCGTGGTGCATCATGGGATAGTAGGATAGAGATGATGATCATTCGCACTTCACAATCTTGCCGGAAGTAGTAGGTGATCTGGGTACTACTCGCATACTGTTTTTCAAATTCTATAAATTCGGACACACTACTCGGCTCGCATACGGTTATTAGCGTACTATATAGTATGAAAGTATGCGATTTCGGACGCAGCTATTATTTCTAATGTCTTTGGACTGTTAGTTCCTACTGCACTGAGTCAGATCCTGTTCTGTTATAGAAGCGAATGTAATTGAGCAAATGAACTAAAATACAGAGTTCCTGCAGAGTGAACATGTCAAAAAGCTGGTACTTCTACAAATAGTTTGGATTGAACATTCAATCATTCATTCATTTTCTTTTCGGCTTAGTGCCTTTATTTATATGGGGTCACACAGCGAGATGAACCGCCAACTTATTAAGCATATGTTTTACGCAGTGGATGCCCTTCCAGCAGCAACCCTTGACTGGGAAACATCCATACACACTCATTCACACTCATACACTATGGACAATTTAGCCTACCCAATTCACCTATACCGCATGTCTTTGAACTTGTGGTGGAAACCGGAGCACCTGAAAACCCATGTGAATACGCGGGTTTACACTGCCAATAAAATATGACCCAATTCTGATTACGATTTATGGTTTCTCTTTTACATGTCTTTTGATTCTCAACTCGTTTGTTTATTATATAAATGAGGGTTAATAAGAATAATCACCAAACACCGCATTTTGACACAAATGTCCATGTATTTGACCATTAAAACGCTCACATTAAGATAACTTTAGATGTGTGTGCTCAGCTCGTCTCTAAGGCTGAGCGCACACACACAACAGCTTGCAATCTCTTTCACGCTTTTAAAAACGATTGGAATGTACATTAATGAATGATGGCACACCCCGTGCTGCAAAAGTTACGTTACAGTACATGCTTTTAGTAATGTTTACGTTGAACTGAGCTTTGCAGAGCAACAAATGTGTACAACTGGAAAGGGGGCGGTATATGGTGCAGCAATCGTTTTATCTTGATTAATGTTTTTTTTATAATAGTTAGAAGCCAAAATTGAAATCAAAACTGAATTTCAATTAATTGCACAGCCCAATATAATTTCATGTGCTTCTTAATTCTTTTGAAATGCTATTATAGATAAACTTTTGTACCTGATCAACTATAAGACTGGACATTGCACAATGCACATGCTGTGATGTAACTATTACGGATGTGTGCATTGCGATATTAGTGCTAAAATTATATATTGTGCAGCCCTGGTTAGTGTAAGCAAATGAAACATGGCATGCATGCATCTAGCCATTTCTGTATTGCTCTTTCTCTGAATTGCATGTCTTAATTGTTAAATATTAAGCCTGAGGAATGTTTACTTCACAGCACACGCTTACATGACACACAAACCTACTTTAAAATCACTGCACGCCAATCAATGGACATCTGTGGCATCATGCCATCACGTCTAACACCCGTCAGGAGTTTTTACAGCATCAATTCATCAGTCCTTGATCATCCACACATTTTAAAGCCAATATATTCAGCCCAAAACGTCAAAGCAAATGGTCAGTGAGGCTACAGATTCTGATGGTGAGGACTAAAACTTTCCACCTGGCTTAAAAACAAAACAAGCCATTCTTTCCTGCCCGTCTTGGCTAATCTATTAGCTGAAAAGCGACTCAGAAGTGACTGGCTGACTTGACTCTTCTGCTAAATGTAACCCGAGATCACTGTTGTTAAAACAGAACAAGTGGGTCATTTACTGTTCCTATCAAAGGCACCTGGCTGAGAGACAAACTGCAGTCAATGCCGGGTTTGTTCTAATTCTTTTTCAATCGCTACTTGATTGTGGGAGAAGCGGAGAGGCAGATCTGATAGATGGGCTCTGGTAATCTACATTAACTACAGAGGAGGAGAACTGGTGAGATTTAGAGAAATAAGATCAAAGTCTGCAAAACATAAACAAACGGATGCAAATGAAGGGCAAAAGCAAGCGATCCGCCCTGCTGTGTGACACCTACATAGGCAGACATAACTTCATGAACCTACACAGGCAGCCAGAGATGTATAGTTAGATTTGCAAAATACCACACTAAGAATACTCTGACAAGACTTAAAATACACACACAGCATACTAAAACAGTCAAGTAATTAGAGATTTTAAAAATGAATAGCATAAAATATTACTGAATCTATTATTTCTTGTAATGCTTTTTAATTATGTTATGCATCTAATATTTCTTCTACATTTAATATTGTAATTCAGAGCATTTTTTGTGTCAAACTCCACCAAATACAGCTTTTTACTCTTTTGAAGTTAAACAGTAACTGTAAAATTACATTAAAATATCCTTTACTATATAAACTGAACAAAAATAACATTATTACAGACTATTTCATTAAAGATGTTACAGCAAAACACAGTTAGGTTACATTTTTTCCTCATTTAAATGATTATGTTATACTTTAAGTTGATAGTTTTTGTTTGGCTGACAGTCATTTGACCTTATTTTATTTATTTAATTTCTTTTTTTACAGAATTTTACAAGATTATAATGCTCATACACATTCAAATAGATAACACACTAGGCGTTTTACACCTTTCACAATAAATTTGTTCCTTGTGCTGTCTTAATTTATAAAAATGTTTTAAAACAAGCAGACTTTTTGTTTATTATTTTATGTAAATTTTGCTTTAAAATGACAACATTTTTATTTTAGATTTGATAGAAATATAATCAGTAATTGACAGAATAAATAAAAAAAATTAAAATAAATAAACAATAACTAAATAAAAATAAAATAAATTAAAAGTTAAAATAAATAATAATAATAATAATAATAATTTTAAAAAATAATTATTAAGTATACAAATAATAAATAAAAGTAGATAAATGAATAATAATAATAAAAAAATCGAAAAATAAAATAAACAATAAATAGATAAATAAATAATAGAATAAAAAATTTAAACATTTAAAATATGAATAAAATTAAATAAATCAAATAAAAAAGTAAATAAACTAAAATAATATTAATACAGATAAATAAATAAATAAACAAACATAAATAAAGTAAATAATTAATAAATGAATAAATTATCAAGCAATAAATTATAACAGTAATATAAATAAATACACAAACAAAATAAATGATTTATACATTTAATAATATTTATAGGGTGTTATCATGATGGTGCAGTGGGTAGCACGATTCCCTCACAGCAAGAAAGTCACTGGTTCGAACCTCGGCTGGGTCAGTTGGATTTTCTGTGTGGAGTTTGCATGTTCTCCCCGTGTTGGCTTGGGTTTCTTCTGGGTGCTCCGGTTTCTCCCACAAGGCCAAAGACATGCGGTTCAGGTGAATTGGGTAGGCTAAATTGTACGTAGTGTATGTGTGATAATGTGTGTATGGTTCTTTCAAAGTGATGGGTTGCAGCTGGAAGGGCATTCGCTGCGTAAAACATATGCTGGATAAGTTGGCGGTTCATTCTGCTGTGGCAACCCCTGATGAATAAAGAGACTAAGTCGAAAAGAAAATGAATGAATGAATTAGTTTATAGGCTGAGTTAACGTAGTTAAAAGCCACTTTTTGGCATTTAACTTCTAATGAAAGATGTAAAAATACTAAATGCAGCTCCATCACGGTTTAATAATCTAGTAAAACCTGCTTTGCTGAATCACTGCCGTTTTACAATTTGGCCAAAAAGAAGCATCCTATAAGATGTGAAAATTTTGCAACAGCTTTTTTAGGAAAGTGTCCATGCTGCATTTCATTGCTGGAGTAGAGATGCGCTTCTTCCAAGAATGTCTGACTATTTTTATAGATGCCCTGTTTAAGGATTTCCCCACTTGACTATTTAAAAGATCCCTTAAAGTGTAAAGATCTTGATGTAGTGAAACACTACCCAACATCCCATCCCTGAAGCAGATGGGGTGTCTGTCTGTGAGCCAGAAGGGTGCATGACGAGGACTTACTGCAGCAAAGCCTTCGCCACAATACTGTCCACATAATGTACGCCAGTGATGTTTGATGCCCATCCAACAGTTCAGCATGCAAGTGCTGCTTTTTGTTGGCCAGCACCGTGCTTGCTAATCCTTTCTAATGTTGCTTCAATTCTTGGCAGGTTAATGCAACAGCATAATGCAAGTTACCTCTATAGCGCTTATTTCATGACAGAATGCATAACAGGATGATACATTTTGATGATTTTCTAATCTAAAGCCTTACTATTCTGTAGTTACATCATGTACGAAGACCAACATAAAATAAAGAGTTGCGGAAATGGTTAAGAACTATATTAAAACTCTTTTTTTTTCTCTGAACGAGATGCTAATGGTCTAATCTGATTCAATGATTTATGCTAAGCTAAGCTAAAAGTGCTCCTGCCAAGCCTGGAAATTGACTGAATAGATTAAAAAAATGGTAAAACTCAGCGGTTTAACACTAGTGGACATGTAAAATGAAAATATTATCAAAAAGATGTTCTTTTAAAGAGATAGTTTACCCAAAAATAAAATTTCCGTCATCATTTAATCACCCCTACATTTGTCTACAAAAGTAGATATTTTGAGGAAAGCTGCAAACTAGTAACCATTAACTTCCATAATACTACTATCGAAGTCAGTGATTAGTTTTTAGCTTTCTTCACAATAACTTCTGCGTTCAACCAAATAAAGAAACACAAAGCTTTAAAAGCACTTTAATTACAGGTGAACCATCATGAAGGATTGCAAATAAAAAAGCTGTCCAACATCCCAAGTCTCAGCTCTGCTGCCAAAATGAAAGTATGTCATAATCAAATTGACCTGCTTTAACAGTTAAAACAAAAAAGCCACAACCATTTTCCACTTTCGAGCACCAACAAAGGCCTCCATTCTGTGTAAAGTGCGTCATCTTTAAGGCACCATCTAAATGTCAGGATATGCAGAAACCTCTGCTTGAAGCTTTTCATGCTTGTCCTTAAAATCTCCTCAAAGATAACAGCGCAGAAACAATGCAGCCCTCATAATATACGAGCGGCCATCAGGCAGGTCCATTTGTTAATGAAAAAAAGACGCGTGCCATGAAAACAGTCCTTAGTTTTGCAGCAGCTCCTGGATAAGGACGCTGGAGCCAGACTAGAGCTGCACCATATTGGAAAAATGTAACATTGCAATATTTTGTTTTTCTGCAATATACAGATGTGGTGGCAATCTTCAGTTTCATCCAGGCCAGTTTCATTGGTTTGCCTTTAACACTTCTATAAAACCACCATTCGAAAGCAATATCTGATTATTATTAGTTTATTTTTAATCCTTTTGATTAATCAAATATTAAAGGAGACCTATTATGCACTATAAACAAAGCGTAAAATAAGTCTCTGATGTCCCTAGAGTGTGTATGTGAAGGTTCATCTCAAAATACCACCCTAATAATGTTTTATAACTCTTTGAAATTGCCCCTTTTATGCTGTGTTCACACCAGATGCGGCACGTAAGTTGCACTATTCGCATGTAAATAGACGCATGAACATTTTGAGTTTACTTGCTTCGTTTGTGCATCAAATCCGCTTCATTCGAGCATCAAGTTCACTTAACAATATACGTGGATTTGTGTCATGACCAGGGCTTATGTCTGCCCGGTGACTCTAGCTTTATTGCTAAACGACTAACATGGATTTTATTAAGAGAATAGCTGTGTTTATGTGCTTTAGGAAGGCTGAAAAACAGCAAATATTCATTTGCCGCCATGTCCACTAGAAAGGTTCATCAACTCCTCCTGAAACTGTAACCGAAAGATGGAAACTTTCAGCTGTGCTTTAGACAGAGCCGAGCACAGTTTGATGAGCTGTTGTCCGGTCTCGGCAGGAGGATTTCCCCTCGGGACACTAACAACAGGCACTACGTCATAATCACGCCCATACTAAACTCCAAAAAATGATCTTAGCTGTTTGTTGAAACTTCTTAATTAAAATAAGCTGAAACAACACAGTTTTTGAGGATTTTTAAATGTTTTATGTTCAGTCCACTTTAATTTGTAAAAACTAATAATTTAGCTTAATACCTTCATGTTGTTCCAACACAAATCGATTGTGTGAAACTGAGAATTGTTTTACAGCGTAGAGCAAGCTCCTGATTGGTTAATGTGGCACGAATGTCTACTGAAGTTCAGATTTTCCAACTACAACAATTTTTACGTTAAGTGTAATTTTAACATTAATTGCGAGAGTTACTTTCTAAAATATATCCCAAAATCGGTGAAATCCGCGAAGTAGACCACTTTATTTTTTACAATTATTCTAGATGTTTAAGGCCTGTAAAACACACTCACTACACTATTTTCTCAGATAGGGGTTAACATTTTCATACTTCTCTTTCTTAAAATCTCGAATAGCTTCTACCTTCATTTAGCATGTCCAGAAGTTCAACTTTTTGTGCGATGGTTAGCATATTGTTCTGCCTTTTGGGTGCTCCCGTGGGCACCATGATGACGGTGCAGAAGGATTCGTCAACATTAAGTACAGCACTTCAGAATCACACTGCTAGCAATCAAAGGTTCGCATTCTGTACTGTACAGGAGACACGGCATGAAGGACATTGATTGACAATGGTTTACAGCCAATCAGGACGCAGAACACAATGCACTGAAAAAAAACGTGTCAAATAGCACACAAAAAAATCTGCGAAAGGTGAACAGCATTATGGCGAGGGACCACTGTAAACCGTTTTCTGATTTTCTGAGAAGTCTAAAAACATTCAGGAACGGTAATTGACTAATCCAGTGTAAAATAATACTGCATAGTCTTGATTGCATAATTATTTCCATAAATATGTATTAAAGTTACAAATGGCTTGAAAGGAAGAGAGACTTTGTGTTTATTTTACATTTTCATCCCCTGTGTTTACCCATATATTTATTTAATTTTTTTATTAATTAATTTATTATTTTTTCAGTCGGTTTGTTTATGTATCTGCGTCTTGATTAATCTTGGCGTACTAATTGAAGATCTCAGAAAATAGGGAGGGGTGGGAAATGGGAGGGATGGGGATAGAAGGGGGTAGAAAAGTGTAAGTTGGATTCAAGAGTTCTACAGTTTTCTTGTTTTTGTTGCTGTATATTTCATGTCAACTCTTTGCTGATAGGACTTCTATTTCTCATATACATTTGTAAGTTTGTTTATTATCTGGAAAAATCTATATTTATATTTTATCTGGCAATAAAAATATTGAAAAAAAAGTTACAACTGGTGCAATGTCTTGCTTTTTAAATGACCAGGCCTCAAAAATACATGCAAATACCACACTTTCAATATTTTAAGTTTAAACTCTGCAGTGACTCTACAAATCTCATGTATTCTGAACTGTTGTGCTGATCAACTATAATACAGACTTAACATTTAGGCTGCATGATACTGGACAAATCCTTACGATATTATGATAATTCATATTGCTGCAATACATATTGTGATATGAATATCATTTCTTCAGATGGTTTGAACAGCTCGATTTGGAAGATTTGGAGATTTCATTTACTTAGATCGACTGGGATGATCAAGTCTTTTTCTGCATAAATTATAATAAATTGCAAGCAAAAATAAATAAATAAACAGTGCTTTATGGTTTTCTTGGGAGTTTAATGGTATTTAAGTACAAAAATTGAACAATCAAATGTAAAATAACAAGGTTCATCATTGTATAAACAATTAAAATAATATCTTAACAATGAATAATCTAATCCTGCAATATGATTGTTGCAATATCGATGCTCAACTTAAATGATCAATGCTGAAATCATGCATTTTGCCGCCCTAAGCCAGACTATCGCCCTCAGCGAAGTGACATAATCAGCTTGGAAGTAATTCTTGGCACTGAGGAGATGAGATGGAGAAAGGAAGTCCAGCAAAATACTATTTTCACCCACAGCGACACTCCTCCTCCCCAGAGCATGTGCTGTTTTTCAAGTGCTAAGAGCATTAATGCTTTTATTTGGACACGCAAATAACCTCGATCTAAAAGATTCCGGAGGATGAACGCACTGGAGCCTGAGCAGAAGTTGAATTGAATGCGTTTTGCTTTGCTCGCTGTAAAATCAAGTTTGTACCTGGCCTACCTTCATGTCCAGAGTCAATTAATCTATGTGTAAAGAGGGCATGATATTACTGCTGCTCTCCACAAATCTTATTTTAGATTCTGGGTGTATTTATATACAGATTGCAATGCATCACCATTAGTTGTCAACAAGCCATAACTCGGCAGTAATGAGATTTGTGCATTTCTGCAGTAGATTTAAGAGACGTGGAAAAGAACTGCTTAATAAGAGTGTTAAAGCAACTGCATAACTTTGGTCAAAGATTTTTGTTTTTGTTTTTTTACATTAAAATTTTTTTTAGTTTTTTTTATAAGTTCATCAAATTATTTTTTTGTCAAATAAATAAATAAATAAATAAAAACTAAATCAAAACAAGGTGACGCAATGGCACAGTAGGTAGTGCTATTGCCTCACAGCAAGAAAGTTGCTGGTTCGAGCCTCGGCTGGGTCAGCTGGCACTTCTGTGTGGAGTTTGCATGTTCTCCCCGCGTTCACGTGGGTTTCCTCTGAGTGCTCCGGTTTCCCCCACAAGTCCAAAGACATGCGGTATAGGTAAATTGAGTAAGCTAAATTGTAAAAAGCGCATGTGTGTGAATGGATGTTTCCCGGTAATAGGTTGCAGCTGGAAGGGCATGCGCTGCATAAAACATATGCTGGATAAGTTGGCCGTTCATTCCGCTGTGACGATCCCAGATTAATAAAGCCGAAAAGAAAATTAAGGAATGACAAAATAAATCCATTCATTCATTAAAAATAAATAAAAAAATAAAAATAACAAATTTAATCATTCTTAAAAAATAAATAAATAAATAAATAAAATAAACATATATAAAATAAAAAAATTATAAAACTAAATAAATCCATTCACTAAAAAATAAATAAACTAAAAAATTAAAATAAAACAAACAAATCAAATAAACAAAAATTAAAAAATAAAGCAATAAAACAAAATAAATTAATCAATAATTAAAAATAATTAAATAAAATTGATAAAATGAAAATAAAACAATAAAGCAAAATACATCCATTATTTCAATAAAAATAAATAAAGATAAAATAAAACAATAAAACAAAATAAATCAATTGATTCAATAAAGAAT
Source organism: Danio rerio (assembly GCF_052040795.2). Classification (NCBI taxonomy): domain Eukaryota; kingdom Metazoa; phylum Chordata; class Actinopteri; order Cypriniformes; family Danionidae; genus Danio; species Danio rerio. Next base: position 13,884,605 of record NC_141025.1, read on the forward strand.
AAAATAAATAAATAAATGAAATAGATAAAATAAAAAACAATAAAACAAAAATCCATTCACTTAATAAATAAATAACATGGATAAAATAAAAAATAAAACAACAAAATAAATCCATTATTTCATTAAAGATAGACAGACAGACAGACAGACAGACAGATAGACAGACAGACAGACAGACAGACAGAGACAGACAGATAGATAGATAGATAGAATTTTTAAAACAAAACAATAAAGCTAAAATTCATTCATTCATTCACTGTAAAAAGTGCTACACTCACAAAGTTGGTTCTATCTACTTTAAATAATTGCAATCTAGTTAATTTTATTTGTTTTATACCAAAAAAATAAAATTTGCTTCCTCTTTACTTAAAATATATCAGTTTTTATATAACTGTATATTTTAAATAAAACTAATGCAATTTAATTGAGTAGATTTTTGTACGTGGTTATTGTGTAGAATAAATGTTATAAAAGTGAGTTGACACAGACAATTTATTAGAGCAGCTGTCGATGTGGGCAGGTGTTCATAAAACGTGATTTTTATAGTTTTGCGTGACTCCTTTTTCATTGCCCGGGATTTAGCAGGCAGACGCAGCTTCTGCAATGGTCGACATTAACTGCTCCCAGCAGCGGATCTGATTAACACGGTAAGTTGCAAATTTAGCCGAATGATAATTGTAAAGTCATGCAAAACTGCTGTCTTCGCTAGGCAGGTGAGGTTTTAGCTTTGTAAATTGTACTGTAGCCTCAGGTATGTTAACAGTTAGACTGCTCTCACATGGAAAGCTAAGTTGGCTAACGCTAACCAACGCTAGTTTATACTAACGATTAAAAGTGATATTATTGAGAAAAATAGTGAAAGTAGTTTTAAAACACTTAGTAGGTAAAACTAACGTTGCAGAACCGATTAACAAGGTCACTGGTGGGCGGTCGGGGTGTGGGGGTTCAGTTTGTTAGCGCTAACTTAGCTAAAGTTAGCTCACCTAAGTTATAGCAGCACATTAAGGATGGATATTAAATTCAGAAACGTATGCAACAGTTAAGTAGTTTGTGTTTAACGTAAGAGAAAGTATAACTTAAAGTTTGTGTTTTAGAGATTTAGTCCATAAGTTTTTTAATGCTGCATAGTGAATAAATTACAGATTTACAATTTATTTTAACTTAAATTACATTTACTACTGATGTTTACAGAACCATTTAAATTGTATGCACCTCATTCTAAAATGCATGTTCTTGGTCTTTAGATACCAAAGTGATTTTGTTACCTGTGGATCTTCAAACTTCACATCCAGGTAAGAAAAACATTAGATACAATTACAGCTATAATAATTTGCAGGTAAGTAAAACATTGGTAAAATTGCAAACAATAGTGGGCTCCATATAATTAACTTACATTTGATATCTGAAGATTTTTTTTATGTGTGCAACAGTAAAAACAGTATAAAAATATCCTAATGCAGTTTCTTATTATCTGTCAGTCTTTCAATAAAGCTAACTGATAACACTGAATCACTGAACTGTCATTTGCCAGTGACATTAAATTTGAAGAAAAAGTCAATTAAATGTAGCTTTAGCAAAAATTTAATGTAAACCTTAATGTAATGTGTAAAATGGCAATGTATTTATTTATTTATTTATTTAATAAAATTTGTATTATGACGTGCAAAGTTTGGTGCAAAATGAAGATGGCAATTAAATTATAGAATTTGTATTCTATAATTTTCTTATAGCCGTTTTCAAACAGTTTTAATATCTAAATTAAATACACATTCTTATGCTTTATAAGTTGCCAAAATAAACAAAAAAATGTAATACCTAAATTTTAACAATTCTGTGATTGACAGGAAACCACAATGACATGCACTGTTACACTGAGTAAAATCACAGTTTTCTTTAAAATTTGATAACTAAAAACACCTGGAATAATGTAATTACACAACCTCTATAACCTTTTTTTATTTTTTAAATAAAAGTTAGGTAATTTTAACTAAGGTAATTTTTAACTGATAAACTAAGGTGTTTCATCCATGCATCATTCTCACTGGACTTTTGTAACTTCACTTGTAGTTATTTTCTATTTAGTATTTAGCTATTTAATGTTGTTTGGTAGCAACCACCTGAACTCCTGTTTCTTTTTGTCTCTACCAATAGAGTTGTGAGGAATCAGAGGTGCATGCGGCTGCCCACGGGAAAAATTTGCCATCAGCCCAACACAGTTTGGATTATCATAGGACTGTCAGAGGTTTGCCAAACCTGTCAAATGCATGATGGCTCCTGTTTGGACTTACCGATGTCCTCGACTTCAAGTATCCATCAAAACTGTATACATTTAAGATGTATTAGAGACTCTTTGTGGGACTGGACATTATGCATCCAAAATCTTCATCAAAATATGCAAATCTCCTCACTGAGTTGCCTTGGATGATTTCTCAATAGGATCTGGTATTATTAATGTTTTTATTTATGTATTGTGTATGTGTAGCCACATTAATGGCCTATTTTGTAGTCACTATTAAAAGGAACATTGATTGATATTGAATACATGTTATGGTCTTTAATCCATCTTCCCATTCTTATTTAATTGTTATTGACAGGAAAGTCTGTTTATCTGTGTTTACTAGTGTATATTGTGCTTACAATATAGAAACGCCGATTTATTTTCTGAGGTTACAGCCAGAAGTCAATTAAATTCGTTTTAAATGACATATGCATGGTTAATTTTATTTAGATCATTAAGTTCATAATACTTAATTAAAATGAGTACAGTCAACATATAGCAATGTATAAGTAAGTTAAGTTTAACAAAAAAAGTAAGTTTATCTGATTTGAGTAATTTTAGAAATATTATTTGGCTCAACTTAATTTTATTGCATTTGTTTTAAGCAATGTTTTAGTGTTTAAAATACTTAAAAAAGGCTGGAAGTTGAATCAACCTAAAACGTCCGATGCAACCACTTGCCTCACTTTTTATAAGTTAGATCTAAGTAACATTTTTTACAGTGTTCAAAATAAATAAACCTAGCTATGTTTATAATTTATGTCTTGTTTATTTGCACACAGAAGACTACTGTTAAAAATATAGAAAAACATTTAAATAATAAATACATTTGTTTTCTCTGTTATTTGTTTGTTTGGGTGGAGTACCTTTAGCTTTCGTCTGTTTGAGGTCACAGTAATCCTTATGCAATACAGAGTTGCACTAATTCATATCAGAATAATCTATGAACTTCAAAATAATAACAACAACAGGCTCTAAATTTGTAATGGAAATACGAGTTAACCAACATTCCAATCCTCAAGTCAAAATAATCCATAAGACGCTGTTGGATTAGTCTGCAACTCAAGGAAACATAAAGAACATGTCAAACAGCTTCAGATATATGAGCCATGCAACAGAAATGTGACGTGGCTTCTTTTGTACATGGGAATGCCCAAATAGGTGCATGTTTTTCTCATAAAAATGAGGAAGTTAATCTAGGCCATTCATGAAAATGTTCTTAAAGGGATAGTTCATAGTTCAAATGGATAGTGAACAACAAAACAAGATATCCTAATAAATGTTGCAAAAAAGCAGCCATTGGCATCTATAGTAGGAACAAACAATACTATGAAAGTCATCAGCTTTTTTAAACAACAATTTCTAAATGTCTTCTTTTGAATTCAACAAAAGAAAGAAACTCAAACAGGTTTAAAAAAGGGGAGGCTGAGTAAATGATGGCAGGATTTTTTGATCACTTTAAAAGCCTCATTCACACTAAGAGCGACTTGCAGCAGCGAAGCAACAAATGACTTCATTTTAATGAAGAGCGAGCGACTTCTCTCTATGCCAGGGGTGTCCACATTCGATCCTGGAGGGCCGGTGTCCTACAGTCAAACACACCTAAACTAGCTAAACTAGAAGATATCAAATGAAGAGCGACGTTCTTGAGCAACAGCCAATAGAAGCACTAGTGAAGCTCATGTGACATCCTCTCAGCTTGCTCAGAGGCCAGTTGTATTCGTGCGGTATATACCAACACAGACCTGCGTTTCAAGCAGGTCACCACCCACAGCGACGTGCAACTAAAAAGTCACTGCTAGTGTGAATGAGGCGTAAGGAAGACGTTAAGATTTTTTTTAAAAGATCAATTCTAGAAAGAATGTTTCCAAATCAGAATTCTTGAAAGCTTTAGTTGAAATAAAGTCAACTCTGAGCAGAAAAAGAACGGCTCTTTTATTGTCCAATCAAATGAAAGAGGAGGTGGTGTTTCCATTAAGGCGACAGCAGTGTTTATGTTGTCAAGATGACTTTAGAGACTTTAAAAGATGGAGGAGAGACTTGTGATTGCTGTTTAGAGTTATCCGGAGCTGTATGACTTCACAAATCTTGAATATCACAATAGTAATAAATATTACAATAATAACAATATTAACAGCAGCATTCGCGCACAATACCAGCTGATTTCAGTGGTTGTCTAGTGACATAAAAAGCACAGCACACTTCATTTTTTCTCTTGTCAACGAAAAAGCTTAATCGTTGTGATTGGCCCAATAAAATGAGCTTGAAGAACTTTACTTTTTTACTATTTAGAAGGCAAAAATTTTTTTGTTTTTTTTATTGTATGACTATTCTTGCTAAATATTTGCTGATCAAATCAAATATGCTTCACTAAGACAGAAAATTAATCATAAAAACTTCAAAAATCAACCCCCTATTTCACATATGTAGAAAATGATAATCATTTATTTACCCATAACTCCAAACAGCAAATGTCTGTCAGAGAGTGTCCTTTTTCTGTTAAACACAAAAGAAGATATTTTGAAGAATGTTGAAAAATCAGGAGCCACTCCCATGCATAGCAGAGAAGAATACCATACAATGGAAGTCAATGGCTGTCGGTTTTCAACATTCTTCAAAATATCTTCCTTTGTGTTCAACAGAAAAACAAAACAGAGGTTTGGATCTAATTGAAGACGAGTAAATTTTCATTTTCTTTCAAATGTATAAATGCTTAGTGCAGCGTGGTGGCTCAGTGGTTGGAACTGTTGCCTTACAGCAAAAAGGTTGCTGGTTCGAGCCTCGGCTGGGTCAGTTAATATTTTTTTGTGTGGAGTTTGCATGTTCTCCCCGTGTTGGTGTGGGTTTACTCCGTGTGCTCCAGTTTCTTTCACAGTCCAAAGACATGCGCTATAGGTGAATTAGGTAAGCTAAACTGGCCATAGTGTAGGTGTATTCCAGTACTGGGTTGTGGCTGGAAGGACATTTGCTGTGTAAAACATATGCTAGAATAGTTGCCGGTTCATTCGGCTGTGTTGACCTCTGAAATAGAGATTACGCTGAAGGAAAATGAATGAATGAATGTTTAAAGTTCATTAGTACTCACTAACAGTAGTAATACACAGTCAATGTTATACTGTGATGAATTAAAGAAGGTTACCCTAACTATCCTCAGATGCAATAGCAACAAACAAGTTCTTCAGGTTTTAATGGATTAGCTTGTCTATCTTTGTTGCCACTAGTCCATGTTTTTTAATCACCAATAAAACATGTTTCTTTGGCATTATTGGCTCATAAAATATATGAGAAGTGTCGTAAAGTAATCTAATGACAGTCAACTTGGGCCGGTGTCTGTCATTGAATAGTTAAGTACACATTTATTATCAACAAACTAATCAATTCTAAATTAAATATGAGCATAAACACCTTAGCTTTACAAAACAAGAAATCAGAAAGCGACGAGCTACCAGGTAAACAAAACCAACTGTTTTGGTTGGACTGATCCTGACATGTGCAGTGCATACTGGGAAATGGATCATCTCTAGCAGTAGTGTTAACAGCTTAGCCATCTGGGAGAGTGGCATGTGCCTCCTGCGTGAACATAACCTGCTATATCCACTAAACAAGATGCAAAGCGCCTGCTGATATCACAGTTTACCAGAAAACAAAACGATATGTCATTAAACCCGGTAGAACAATCAGGAGTACAGAAGAGACATGACTTACAGTCAGTAATGCACAATATAGAATTCTTCTTTACGCCTGTTCTTATCTTCCAAGAAACTGTATTTTATCAGAGTGGTTTTATTTTATTAAAACACATCATTGCTTGTTATTTTGAACTGGAAAAATTCTCACCCTCTCTGTAAAGCGATAGAAGCACCTGATAAGTAAATAGACTGATTCTTTTAATGTTACCTGAAAAATAAAAATTCACTGAATCAAATTATTTGATCAGAGCGAGTCTGTATTTAACGACTCACTGATTCAAATGAACTGATTAGAGAGTCCTTTGATCTGATCAGAGCGAGTCTCCATTTAATGATTCACTGATTCAAATGATCTGATCAGAGTGAGTCTTCAGTTAAAAACTCACTAATTCAAACGATCCGATCAAAGAAAGTCTCTAATCAACACTTCACTGATTTAAATGATCCAATCAGAGTGAGTCTCCAATTAACGATTCACCAATTCAAATGATCAGATCAGAGCAAGCTTCCAATTAACGATTCACTGATTCAAATAATCTGATAAGAGCGAGTCTTTAGTGAAAACCTAATTTCAATAATCAGATCATAACAAGTCTCCAATTACAAATCATTGATTCAAATGATCTGATCAGAGCGAGTCTTTAGTTAAAAACTTACTAATTTAAATGATCCGATCATAGCGAGTCTCCAATTAACAATTCATTAATTCAAATGATCTGATCAGAGTGAGTCTTTAGTGAAAACCTGATTCCAACTATCCGATTTGAACGAGTCTCCGATTAATGATTCACTGATTCAAATGATCTGATCAGAGCGAGTCTCTAATTAAAGATTCAATGATTAAAATAATCTGATCAAAATGAGCTATTAGTTAAAAACTCATTGATACAATTGATCCGATCAGAGGAAGTCTCCAATTAATGATTCACTAATTAAAATGATCTGATGAGAGTGAGTTTTTTAGAGAAAAACTAATTCAAATGATCTGATCAGAGCAAGTCTCTGATTGACAAATTCACTGATTGAAATTATCCTGTCAGAACAAGTCTCCAATTAACAACTGAATTCAGAAGTCTGGCTAAAAATTAAGCAGAGCTAGTCTCTAGTTGATTCACTGATTCAAATGATCCAAAAAAGCAAGTGTCTAGTTAACGACTTACTGATTCAACTAAACCAATCAGAGTAAGTTGCCAATTAACGATTTACTAATTCAAAATACATGCTCCAGTTTATGATTCACTGATTTGAATGAACCCATCAGCGCGAGTCTCCAGTGAACGATTCACCAAATTCAAACGATTCAATCAGAGTAAGTCTTCAGTTAACAATTCATAAGTCTGACTCAAAATGAACCAATAAAGGGAGTTCGTCAAGCTTGAGTTAGGACACGACCAATGGTCAACAATGCAGAACTTTAACATTTTTAGACATTTAAATCATACTTAAAGGAGTTTTTCACATCCAGAATGAATCGGCCAAAATTGACTCACTGTCCACGTGAGTTTCCTACATTTGATTAGCACTAAAGAAGGTATTTTGAAAATGTTGGTTTCTGAACAGTTGATAATCACAACTGACTTCAATTGTAAGGAAAAAATATGATGGAAGTCAAGGATGACCAACTACTGACAGTGGAAGACAGTGACGACCAAACATTCTGGAAGCGAATTTGTAAAGCATTACCCACTGTGTGACATAATAGTGTATGTTTATATAGCTTGTAACAGTAAAAGCAGCTGAGCTACGGCCCCCAGTACTAAATGCAATGTAGTCAGGTAGCACCGTTTAGTTAGTTACTCTCCAACAGTGTTTGTAAGTTCATTAAAGTCTCCACTGACCTTTGAGATGAGCTCATCGTGATTGGCGAGATGTGCCCGGCAGTGGATACAGCTGTAGGTTCGGTGACAGTTGGGCAGGTAAGCCTGGAAGGTTTTGGACTTTGTCATTTTCACCATCTCACAGTCGTGGTGCTCCTCGCTGGGTTCCTCCGGGCTGGCGCTGGACGAGTTGCAGCTCTGCTGAACTTGCTGACAGAAGAAACACTGGAAGATGCAAGCAAAAGCCGTCGTTGTTGTGGAGTGGATGTGTGGCACGCTCCACACAGACACCACAGGAGAAAATACGACCTAAAGAGATTGAAAGAAATAATGAAGACACGTCACTATTTATTAGCTCTTTACCAAACTATAAGCTTTTAAACTATAAAAGAGATTCAAAAGCACCAGCGATATTCAATAAATCAATATATTGTGATATTGAACATGAACAATATTAACATTGAGGGCTTTTCAAAATATTGTGATTTTTTTTTGTACTTTTTAGAGTGATTTTCTTTCTAAGAATATTCCCACTGTATTTGCAGTGGTGTTCATAACAACACTGGATGCTTAGAGACACTGGACAAACATGAACATTCTCACATGTTAATCTGGTCTACTACTACATGCTGAAATATTGATTATTAATTTATAGGGATTTTGTATATTAACACTGTGCAGTAAGGCTCCAATAGTTAACTTAATTTGACTACACTCACAATGAAAACTACAAAAGTTTGTATTTTTGATCCAGGAATGCAAATGCAGGTTGTCTGATTGAGGAGCAACAAGGCTGATTTAAACCATATTTTAAATAAAAGGCACGCGATAGAAGAAATATTTTTTTAATTAAAAAGGAACTTTTGTTCTAACCAACATCCTGGAATTGATATATTAGAAATGACCTCTATTTCTTGCAGCTGAACAACAAAAAATTGACAATAATCACCTCAGGTACACCTCATGTGCTTTATTCAGCATTAAATGCTAACAATGTGTGCATTTGTGTCCTCTTAAACTGTATACCAAATGTTTTTTTGAACTTGCACCTTAATTTGTTGCAATTTGTGCATTTTTGTTTTAATTGCGCCATTCCCCGCCCAACCGCAGCAGCTATTAATAAATCTCATAAGAGTTTTTCGAAGATGACGACAAGTCATCTGAATGATGTCTCGCTGAAACATTCAGGTACAATTATAAAACAGCATGGGCATCGCTTTAGCCCCCTATATTTCTATTCAGCCCCCACTAAAACTTTTGCGATTACCTCATGAAATGTCCAATAAATTATTGCCTCAGTCCCCTTTAAAGCCAATCTCTGGGTCTGCTGGGGTCACTATTACCCAAGCATAAATCACTGAGCAGGATTAGACTATTAGCATCTTGCTTTAAAATAACCAAATTTTTGAAATACTTCTCCTTTTTTTAATGGATAGTAGGGTTGGGCCGATAGACAATGCCATCGTCCATCGCTGATGGCCGATAAACCTCACGATGCTGAGCCAACATTGCGATCCATCAACCCTGCCCTGCCCCACATTTATACTGATATAACTAAATATTTGCATGTCATCTTAATAGCAATAACAGTATTTTCATAAGCTGTGTTAAATTTTACATATAGCTGCATATTAAACATATAGCTTTTTTTACATCAGAAAGTTCACATAACAACTGTTTTAATCTGTTACTGTTTGGCGTTTTTAGGTGCAAGGACGCCTTCTGCAGAAATATCTCCAAAATCTGCGCACGCGGTGAGGATTTTGCCATGGAAACAGTGAAAATTTATGCACTGGCACAAATGTTTCCACATATATTTAAAGGTTGCATAGATAAACTTTCGGGCGCATGTGACCAAAATGGTCGAGCCCTTGCATCTTTACTTGTTTTTATTTTCTCATAATAATAATAAGAAAATAAGAAAACTATCATCAATCACAATAAAAATTACAGAAAACTCCAAACGAACACTGGTCTCCTCCACCAGCTGTGGGAAAAAGCTATTATAACGACACAGATCACTGCCTATTCCTTACCGCTGAAAAAAAAAAAAGTGATTGACAGGTGGAAATGTGTGTGTAACTTTATTAATTTATGGTTTGGTTATGGGTAAAGCAAAGACCATGGTAGTCAGGTAGTAAAAACAATAGGCTACAATTAATTCATTTGTTATGAATTAATTGATATTTAACCACCACCACCCCCACCTATGACGACGATGCCATCGTCCATCGCGATGTTTCACATTAGACATCGTACGAGGCCAAATTGGTCAACATCGCCCAACACTAATGGATAGTTCACCCAAAAAAAAAAAAAAAAAATTGTCATCATTTACTCGGACAAACTAGTTTGGAACACGCAAAGGTTTTTTTTTGTTATTCTGTTAAAAGCTGGAAAGCCGTAACCATTTACTTCCGTAACATTTGTGTTTTCTTCTGTGGAAGTCAATAGTTACAGGTAACTTATGTTGAATAAATGTATATCGTGTAATGAATCAAAGAAACATTGACCTTGGTCTTTTCTTTGCCCACTTTTAACATTTGGGTTGGGTGGGTAATAATACACAATATAACTTTTGTTAGGACTTCACCACTGGTTTGCAGTGCATCTCTATGGCATAACAACATTTTACACTGAAAGTTAATTTAAGATGGATCTTTTTACTCTTACATTTCATTCAAGGTATGCATTGACCCCACAGCTTTGGTGCTGCGTGAACCGTTTCTTCTTAGTATGGAAAATTAGTCCTAAAATTCTGAAAAATGCTTAGCATGAGCAAATGAGCAGCTGAGATGAGATAAAAGTGAAAGAAAACAATCATTTCCTCTTCACCCTTGACAGCTTAAGCCCGATCAGCCTGAGAGGCATTGTGTGACTGATCAAGTGTGAATAATAATGATTCTCCCTCCAGTGAATCCCACATATTTAACATTCACTAAACAACCAAACAGGTTGTTTAAGCATGTCATAAATGAAAGCTACTTTGCCCTGTGCACCAAGAGGACCATGCTAAGCTTTATAGCCCCTGTGGGAAAATGTACCATCTATTGGACAGCTGTGTTCTAGGCATTGCAGTTTAGCAGACCAGACTGTCAACGTATTACAAAGCCAAACATAACACTTATTTACAGCATGTTACACTGTCAATATTAACTAGAAAAGTAATGTTCGTAGACAAACGTTATGGTGTCTTGAGAAAGCCTATTGTGAAAGTTTGAAGTAGTTTCAAAGTTTAAATAACTGAAGAAGTTTAAGAAGTTTAGAACAGTCGGCGTAGATACATAACTACATATAGAATAGCATGCTTCTAGTACCGATTGTCATGTTTCTTGCTAGGTTGTTGCTAGGATGTTCTAAGTGGTTGCCAATCCGTTGCTAGAGTGTTCTGTGTCGTTGGTAAGGTGTTAGGCGGTTGCTAGGGTATTCTGAATGGTTGCTAAGGCGCTGCTAGGGTGTTTTACGTTGTGGCTAAGGCATTGCTAGGCGGTTGCTAGGTTGTTTTGAGTGGTTGCTAAGGCATTATTAGGGTGGTTGCTAGGGTGTTCTAGGCGGTTGCTAGTGTGTTCTGAGTGGTTGCTAGGTGGTTGCCGATGTGTTGCTAGGGTGTTGAGTAGTTCCTAAAGTGTTGCTAGGCAGTTGCTAAGGTATTCTGAGTGGTTGCTAGGCAGTTGCTAAGGCACTGGTAGGCTGTTTTATGATCTGGCTAAGGTATTGCTAGGCGGTTGCTAGGTTGTTCTGAGTGGTTGCTTAGGCATTATTAGGGTGGTTGCTAGGGTGTTCTGAATGGTTACTAGGTGGTTGCCAATGTGTTGCTAGGGTGTTCTTAGTAGTAACTAAGGTGTTGCTAGGGTGGCTGCTAAGGCATTGCTAGGTGGTTGCTAAAGTGTTCCGAGTGATTGCTAGGCGGTTGCTGGGGTGTTCTAGGTGGTTGCCAAGGGCTTGCTAAGTGATTGTTAGGGTGTTCCAAGTAGTTGTTAAGGTGTAGGGTATTCTAAGTGGTTGCTAGGCGGTTGCTAAGGTGTTCTGAGTAATAGGTAAAACACTGCTAGGGTGTTTTATGTGTGGCTAAGGCGTTGCTAGGTGGTTGCTAGTGTGTTCTGGGGGGTTGCCAATGTGTTGCTAGGGTGTTCTGAGGGGTTGCTAAGGTGTTGCTGGGTGGCTACTAAGGTGTTCTGAGTGGTTGCTAGGGAGTTGCTCAAGCGTTGCTAAGGTTTACTGAGTGGTTACTAGGGTGTTTCTAGTGTGTTCTAGGTGGCTGCCAAAGCGTTGCTGTGTTTTATGTTGTTGCCAAGGTGTTCTAGGTGGTTGCTAAGTGGTCGCTAAGGGGCTTGGCAGTTGCTAACAAATTAGCATTGTACTAGTATGAATTAGTATGTTGCTAGCATGTTTCTAGCATAAATTATCATGTTGTTAGCATGGTTCTGGTATGAATTAGCATGTTGCTAGTATGTTTATAGTATGAATTAGCATGTTGCTAGTATGGATTGGTATCCTGTTAGTATGTCCAATGCAAAGTCAATGGCAGTTTTTTTACAACGGAAGTCTATGGGACAGTTGCTAGGGTGCCGTAAGTTGTTGCTAGGGGGTGGCTAGTATGTTGTAAGGTCATCAGTGATTGGCAGATTAGTAGGCTTTGTTAAATTTGCCCAAACTTAAGTCTGTATGACAGTCTGACGCAAAGTTATGAGGTCACAAAACTTGATCCAATATTATGTCAATGGGACTTTTCTGAATTTACCGGGACCGTAAGTGGGATCAGTTGGAAAAGATATAGCAACCCGAGTCAGACCAGTTTAGAGGTTTGAAGTTACGTTTGGTGGGTGTAGTATTAAATATATACTACATATATATATACTAGTCTTAGAAGAAGATTAGGTTTATGTAGTATAACAGTATGTTGACTTCATCAAGCCACCATGATGATTCACCAACAGCACTTTGTCTGATTTTCATGCAACAATGTTACATGAATATGGTTATCAAAGTACCATGATTGCCATGATAAAATATAATTGTAGGCTTCGTTATTTGAAGAGGAGGATACACTTTGAAAGATGATTATGAGAAATTTTCACTTTTGAACATGAATGCTGTTCAAGTACTGGCCAATTTTAACTAGTGCCTTTTATATCTCTCATCTCTTTTGGGCTTTCATCATTCCCTAGTTCACATGCTGTTCGCACAGACAATCAGAAAATAACAGGAAACTCCGAATAATGCGCTAATGAGAGGGCAACAACACTGCATGCAAAAGAAAAACACAGACACTTCCGCAATAGCACAGGAAGCTCCAACCATGCCGACCAACAAAACGCGCGAGCTCCGAGCCGTGGTTGCCAGATCACGCTAAAACAAGCAACACGCACTCGCTTGCCTAACCAAAATAAGTCTGAAGAAACAACCCCATGTTGTTTGTTTTCCATAAAACAAACATTAAAAATTGCTATTACATATTGATGCCAAATATATTTTCACCAATCAATCATCAGTCAGACTATATGAGGGACATATAAACACCAGATGAATGAGGAAGTGAGCTACTGTTTAATAATTACATAATACAAAGCGGTTCACACAGCAGGACGGGATGTTTACGCTTGCCTTCTATCGTTTTCGTTGTGATATGAAAAGCAAGCACATAACAGTCTGCAATAATGTGAATATGTGCATTATGCCACTGAAAACAAGCCATAATTGAACGACTTCATGTAAACAAAATCAGGGGTGTCCAAACTCAGTCCTAGAGGGTCGCCTGAAGCTTTCTACCTAGAAAGAGCTGAATTAGCTAGTTGAGGTGTGTTTAACTGAGATTGGAACTAAAATATGCAGGAAACTGGCCATCTAGAGTTTGGACACCCCTAACCCATAAACAGAAAGTCGCTTAAAAATACATGTGATGGCAACATTATCGCGCGTTCACGAGAGCGACTAGCGAACTGCGCGATGTGGCACGCGTCTGAGTGGAATTGAAAACTTGTTTACCTGTAAACATTATAGCATTAGATGTCCAATATGTGAGTTTTCTTGCTTATCAATCTATAAGTATGTTAGTATACGCACGGAAAGCTCGTTATAAGCGACGTCATTAGCAATATTTAATCTTACAACTCAAATGTTATCGTAAAAAAGTCGAGGGTGGCTATATTTAACGTGTTTTCGCTAAGAGCACTTCATGAATACACTTATAATGCATGCCAAACGTGCTGCTATGAAGATAATTTAACTGTAAACCGCACAAATATACAAAAACAATTGACTACAGATACAGTGGACAAAGTGTCTATAACTGTTGACATTAAATATTTGTTTATAACTGTTCAATATGAACAGCAGCTGCTTAAATCAGCTGGAACAAAAATACAAGCGTTGATGTCGTGAAATAAAACCCCGATCTAACTCAATCTAAAGGAAGTCAACAGCAGGCAAACAAAGGAGGCTCATGAGCGCGTGTTAACCTGAGAGGATAAGGCTAATCATGAGCATTATATGGCTTAAGAAAAACAATAATAGCTATAGCAAATCTAGCCATTCAACAGCTCATATACACTATTTATTACGCTGCTTTCATTTGTTATTGTGCTTAAACCTTTCCCTAATAAGCAGTCTGTTTTGTTTTAACATCCATGAAAAGTGACAAACAACTCAAAGGAGATGTTCATAAAAGCAATTCAACGCGTCGACAATGGGTCACCAGATACAAAAGGTGCAAATTGATTGTTGTCAGCGGGATCTTTAGAGAAAACAACAAAGAAACTGTGCGACCAACGTGGATACAAAACAAAGGCTCGTGCTTTTGTGACAAAACCAGGAAGCGCAGAGTGACACAGAGACAGAAATCGAGCCCTGATACCTGCAAATACAACAGCAAACTGGCAAGCGAAATGCCATGCTGATGTTTTTATTCCGAACGATTAACTTTAAAAGCGCGTGCATGCGTCCAGCTCCACATTTCTTCCGCTGACAGACGAGAGATTTACACACGAATGGTTCTGAGCTGGTGTAAACGCAATAACAAGCATCATAAACCAATATTCACGCTTTCAAATGTATATCAATATATTAGGCTGAAATACACGCATCAACTCACCCCCTGAACTGGATCTCAATGCGAAGTTTGGCATAGATTTTCTATAGGGAAGCTAAATATTTTCTCCGAAGTATGCTTTGAGATGTTTTTGTTTCCTTTTTTTTTGGTTTCTGTTGTCTTGTCTCGGTGCAGATTCCGTCTGAGACCTCAAACTGAGACTATCTGATAGTTCTGTATGTCGGTTAGGCTGTGCATTTCTCTAGTCTTTGTTGCACTCTTTGTGTTTGTGATGGACTTGCTGCTTTTGAGATGGGCGGAGCGTCGCATTACTGGCGTGTAAAGCATCCAATAGATGCGCCGCGGGGGCGTGGCTACCAGCCATGCTAAAATTATCCCGGATGTGTAAATAAATACAGTGCAATTGCATAGACTGAGAAAATGACTGATTTTGTCTTGCATTACGTCCTCAACAAAAGGAGAGCTGTATTCCTAATATATATATAAAATGTTTATACATACATATACATATATATATATATATATATATATATATATATATATATATATATATATATATATATATATATATATATATATATATATAAATAAATATATATATAAAAGAAAAAATTAAGCAGATTTAGTAGTGGAAGGAATCGGTTTAGTCCTCTAAATAACAATGTCTGTAGCAGGCATGGGCTGGCATTAGTTTCTGACGGTTAGATAAACTTGGATAAAATATTACGGTATCACTGTATCATCTAAAACAAGCTGTTTAAATATCTGGGTAAAAAAAAAAACGTTTTCCCCCTCATTGAACCCAATACATTTTATTTTAGGAAACATGATATTTGGGTACTGTAAACATGCCAGGCTAAATTATTCAAATGAATCATTGACGTCTGCTATGTTCATTTGTTTCTAACACACAGATTGCTTAACAACACAATAAAAACCCTTAAATATACCTTAGGAATGGTATAACATAAAATTTTAGCGGTTTGAAAACCTTTACTATTCCAAACCCGGGTAAACCTTGAAACCGGTTTTCATTTCATGCCTGGTCTGTAGTTATTATTATAATTAGCTACTTTCAGCCCTATCATGTCAGTGATTCCTACACCCACTAAGACAACATGGAAAACATGCAAATCATGTCAACACTTTAAGACAGGGTGATTACATAGCCGCATTGGCTACTTAAAGGGATAGTTCACCCAAAAATGGAAATCTGCTGTTAGTATACTCATCCGTACTGGAAAGATTTTTTTGCTGAAACTGTAGACTGTGGTAATTGTTACAATGCAAGTCATAGGCTAAAAGCACTTTTAGAGTTAACAAAAAAAAACATATAAAGGCATAACAAAATTAATACATGTGGCTCCTGCTGATGCACCAAGCTCTTATGAAACTAAATGTTAAGTCTGTGAAAGTAACTGTACATTATTTACAACATTATTACCTTTATTGACACATATAATGATATATGGAGGGACACTTTCTGTTTTCGTGATGGGAGAAATTAAGCTTTTTCATTCATTCAATCATTTTCTTTAGAGCTTAGTCCCTTTATTAATCCAGATTCGCCACAGTGGAATAAATCGCCAACTTATCCAGCATATGTTTTATGCAGTGGATGCCCTTCCAGCTGCAACCCTACACTAAAAAACACCCATACATACACACATTCAAACACATATACTACAGCTAATTTAGCATACCCAATTCACCTAGACCACATGTTTTTGGACAGTTGGGATAACCTAAGTACCCAGAGGAAACCCATGCGAGCACAGGGAGAACATGCAAACTTCTCACAGAAATGCCAACTAACCCAGCCAGGGCACGAACCAGGGACCTTCTTGCTATGAGGCGATTGTGCTACTCTCTGCACCGCCGCGCTGCCACCCTATAAATATTATTCAATGTATAAATTATTTATTTTGTTTTTTTATTTGTTTATTTTACTGTTATAATTTATTTATTTATTTATTTTTCGAAACATTTAAAACATCACATGCTAGAGACACCTGCTGGTCAAAAAAACGAGAATGTAACAAATACACAAGCAAAATATGGATTAAAATGGCAACAGTGAAAGTATAACCTTAGCTAATCATCTAATATCATTAAATATTAAGTGTCTGCATAATATGCATTTTTTTTATATTGTTGGTTCCATTGTGGCCTCTGCTAAACAGGACAATAAGATACTATTATCTAATGTTATTTCTTTTTGTTTTACAAATGTCTAGTTTTAAAACACCTCCAAACTCTACAATGTCTACAAACTGATTTGAGATCAGGTAAAAACTATCAAATCTATTCACCACTGGGGCGATCTGAGTATGCCCGCATGATACGTGTGGATTTGATAGCATTACACAGATCACCATTTACTTAAGAGTTATTGAGACAGTAATGAAATAATGAAGTTATTCAACCTCAGAGCCACTGATTCAATACCAAAGATTTATAAAGGTTTTGAAGCTTTACAAAGCAGTGCTTTGAACACAGTCATCACTTTTATATTTGCAACTTCTTTAAAGGTAGCAAGCAGGGACGGATTTGACCAATAAGGACGGTAAGTGGCCGCTTGGGGCACCAAGACATCTGGGGGCCCCCAATAAATATCTAGAAGTGTAAATTATAGCTAGAAACTATATATAACATCGTTTCTCTGTCATATTTTGTTTAGTGAGAGTCAAATAAATAACATTTTTATGTCATTAAATATTATTTAATAAACAATAAAACATAATATTATTATAATAATGTATGGATATGTAATTATAAAATAATAAAATAAAATACCCACTACCCCAATCCTGGAGTGGTCCAGCAGTCAAATTTATTTATACATATATTTATTCTTTTTAGTTGTAAAGTCATTTTAAGAAAACTAATCATTTAAAGTGTAGAGCTTGCATTAAGATAAAACATCGGGGAAAAAAAGACTGAGTGACATAAAAAAAAAAAACCTAAATAAAAATTAAATAAAAGTAGAGGAGTGCATTTCAGGACTTGGGCCCCATGGCTGAAGTTGCTTAGGGCCCCCAAATCACTAAATCCGCCCCTGGTAGCAAGATCCAGGATAAGCGCAAAATACTTTTTGACTATACAACACATGGATCTTTCTTCTTCATTGTAAATTAACATAAATAAATAAACAGCATTAGTCTGAGTTTGGGCCCTATGCTTTAAAGCATAAGTCTCTAATTCGATTCCTGGAGAGCCGCAGCTCTGCACAGTTTTGCTCCAACCCTAATCAAACACAGCTGATCCAACTAATCAAGGTCTTCAAGACTACTAGAGTCTATTAAGCAGATGAGAGTTGGAGGTGGTTGGAGCTAAACTGTGCGGAGCGGCAGCCCTCCAGGAATCGAGTTTGAGACCTATGCTTTAAAGGGATACCACTAACCATTGACTTCAATAGTACGATAAAAACAAATACTACTGAAGTCAGTGGTTACAAGTTTCCAGCATTCTTCGAAAAATCTTAATTTGCGTTTTAACAGAAGAAATTAAATCAAACCAGTTTGAATGAGTGAAGTGTGAGAAAATAAATAATAATAATAAATAAATTAGGATTTTTGAGTGAACTATTTACAAAATCATGTCGAGTTTCTTTCACAAACGCAATGACTTTTTGACTATACAACAAACGCATCTTTCCTCTATACACTGTAAATTAACATAAATAAATCAACAGCATTAGTTTAAGTTTGGGACCTATGCTTTAAAGCATTACTCTCAAATTCAATTCCTGGAGAGCCGCAGCTCTGCACAGTTTGGCTGCAACTATCTCCCACTTACACGTGCATAATACATACCTGCCAACACTGGGAGTCTCCCGTATTTCAGACCCATCTTCTTTAACCCTCTCACCCCCCCCCCCACCCCCCCCCCTCCATCCCCATACATCCCCTCACCCCCCAGTCTTTAGCATTTTGGTCTGTGTAACCCCCAGGTCGCCAACTTTGGTATAGTATGCAATCGCAGCGGCCGCCCCAAAAAACGCTTTATAGTACAGTTACTAACACCACAGTACACAGCACGCGATTCTCAACAGTGTTATTCAGACACCTCACCCCGAACCTAACCCCCCTGGTCTCCTGGATTTTCAGGGACAAGTATTGGCAGGTATGGCATAATAGTGTCTAGTAGTCTTGAACACCTTGATTACTAGTTGGATCAGCTGTGTTTGGTTGGAGCAAGACTGTGCAGAGTTGCGGCCCTCCAGGAATCGAGTTTGAGACCTATGCTTTAATAGGATACCTTTAACCATTGACTTCCACGGTACGAAAAACAAATACTACTGAAGTAAATGGTTACAGATTTCCAGCATTCTTCAAAATATCTTCATTCATGTTTTACAGAAGAAATGAAATCAAACAAGTTTGGAATAAGTGAAGTGTGAGAAAATTATAATAAATGTAGATTTTTGAGTGAATTACGCACAAAATCATGTCGAGTTAATTCCACTGACTCTTTTGCCTTGTATTAGGCTATCAGCAGCCTCAGGTATTTATTTTATTTTACCTGTTTTCATTCTTTTTTCTATCAGATTACCAGTAGTTGACTAACCAAGCACCTTTGTTTCAACAAACACTTTAACACTCTGCCTAAATAAAACAACCATCATTTTGATTGCCCTGAAGGTGACTAAATTAGCAACAATTGCTCATTTCGGGGTGAACTGTCCCTTTAATAAAAGCTTTGGGGTTCATCTAAGGGTGGGTTTTCAAAGCCTGACAGCACTAAAGAAATGGCCCCATCTTTATGCGTCAGAGAGCATCTGCTACGCCTTATAAATAATAAGTGAAGAGTCTGCCCAAAATAAATGCTCACAAAAAAACAACCACCACCATATATTCAGCAACTGAGTACAACGGCAGAAGCAACGCACAACATTTAAACTTCCGTAGTTATTAGTGTCACTGTCATCGTAAATATATCGGCAGTATGTTGTTTAAAGATAAACAACCCGTTACCTTTTGGGCACAGAGAAACACACACGATGTTTCGACGACAAGCAATAGCGCTCAATAGTTTCAGAAGCGGCTCTAATTGATATTTTGTTGAAGTCTTCAGCTAAATAAGGAAGGCTGTCGCGTCGCCACCACTGTCCTGATGATGTCATATGTTTTCATTCTGCGTCCCATTTTATAACTCCGCGCCATGGTAACCCAGCTTTTCACGCTTAACACAGGGCAATAATAACAAAGCTCGCGTAAAATAAAACAAAATATTAAAGTCTCTGTGCTTGACAGCGTCGTGTTATTTTAGTTCGTTTATAATTTAAAAACACAGGACTCCAATGTGACCTTCGCTGAGGCACATCGGATGCTAGAGCTCTTAAAGCAACTCACGCGTTAATCAGAATATGAAGAAGAAATCTAGAAACTAAATAAAAACATGTTGTCCTATGCAGAATGCGATACCTTTCGGTGGAAGTGGATCAGTTGTTGTCCCCACTGCAGGGTTTCTCATTCAGGAGCGCTGCTGTGGTGTCCGCATGTCTCCCGATGGTCCAAGATGATGCTGTTGATGTTGTTGTTGTTGTTGTTGTTGTTGTTTAGAGTCCACTGTTCATATTTCCAACACTCTGATGCTCTTCTCTGCGGATTCGTTTTTTGAATGAGACGATGATGCGGTCACGTACGAGGCGGAGGTCGTTATTAATGTGCGCTCCACGCTCACGAACATTTACATCTGCCCCGTCTTCATTCACAAATATCTCGCACGACACACAAAGCGACCTTATTTTTTAATGCACCAGAATGAATAAATACATAAAATGCAATGCGGTAAAACTAATTAAAAAGTAAAAAATATGTAAATCAATTCATTTTAGTTGCAATAATTTTTATCTCTATATAATGTATGTTCTATAGTCTATAAAAATACGCAGCAATTACAGAAACAACAGAAAATGATTATATTCATTTAAACATAAGCAGTTTAAAACTAAGCGAAAAACATTGACAAATAAAATGAACTAGATAAAAAATAAACAGCATATAAAGAGTAAAATGTAAAAACAAAATACATTAAAATAGGCAATAAAAATACATAAACATTTAGTTAAACTAGATCATGTTTATTTATTCTTTTGATGGATTGTTATAAATTCACAGCGTATTAAAGTGAATGCACTTAATAGTATAGAACATTTCATATAGTGTGTGTAAATACGACGATAATAATAACAATAATAATAATAATAATAATGTAAGGGTCTTGGCTACTAAGGAATTTAATCAATAACACATTACTAAATTTATTTTCATAATTAGTTTTATTTTCGTGCACTTACTGACTCGTTGGCTATAACACCGAGTTATCGCTCAATCTGCTCACTTCTTTGTTTTGATTCTAAGCGTTTTCAACGAAAATATATAGGTTTGCAATGACGACGTTCTCTTCCGCAGACATGACAACCAATCAGGTTGATGATTATTTGTGTCAAACCAATCAGCTGCCGAGAGCGACTGCGCGAAGAGCCAATCAGCGCAGGCTCCGCGTTCCAGACAAACGCAGAGCCCGCGCGCGCGACTCCTCGGTTGTTTTTGATAATGCGCGTTCACAGCAAAGACACGTGCCAGTTCGCACGGCAGCGCGCTCCTGTCCATGCGGTGAAGGTAAACAGCGCGAGGGCCCGGATGTTGGTGTTACAGCAAAGTCCCTGTGTATCCTATAGTTTTTGACTAAATTTATCTTTAAAATAAAGACAAAAACAACGTCGTCAGTTCGAGTGAAGATACAAGCCGAAATTATAATTACGATAAAGGGATTGAATTAAACTGTTAGGCAAAAATGAAAGTTTAGAGCAGGGATGTCCTGGTGGAGCCGGTGTCCTGCAAAGTTGAGTTCGCTTCCAACCCCAATCAGACACACCTGGGCTAGCCAATCAAGCTCTTATCAGGCTTTCTACATCATTGCAGGTGTGTTGGGGCAAGTTGGAGCTAAAATCTGCAGGACACCAGACCTCAAGGACCAAATTGTACACTTAGAGATTGAGAATTAAAGGAATATGATCAGGGTGCGAATCACAGGGGAAGATTGACCCACCAAACCCCCCTTATTAACGCCTGATCCTGAAGGACGTCAGAACGAGATGTATAGAGGGGTCAGCCCTTTAATACTGAGAAATATTTCACTCTGATCTGTAATTTAAATAATAATGTTAATCAATAAAATAATAGATGATATAAATTTACATTTGGCCACCCCTAAAACGGTTTAATCCATTGTGAATGCAAAATCACGCCAGTCTATTCGAGAAAAAAAAAGGTGCGTTCGACATGAAGCTCAGCTGCAGCCGGTGATCAACGAGATTAGCCGAGCGCAGGCGGGGGCGGAGTTGAAAACGGAGCAGTCAAGACGGACAGCTGGACACTTCGGGACTCAAAGTTGCTGCAGTCATGATGACCGATAACATGGCGTCATCATATTTTTTTGTTATTTTTATTTATAACAACAAAACATTTACAAATAAAACAGAATACAGTTTCTACAAACTGTAGTTCCTTTTTAAACAATAAGAGAGAATTATGAATAAAATATATAACAAATGCATGAGAGAAATACGAGGAAATGAGAGGTTAATATAAACATAAAAACGAACAGGTCTATTAAATACAAAGCAATAAGCATAAATTCTAGGAGTTAAACATCAACCTTTAGGCTAATACTTTTTGTTTGAATATGCTAAAAATGGGTTTACATATATGTACATTTATAGATATAAAAATTTCCAATGTAAAAAGCAAAACAAGGTGTTTTGATTAGGTCTTAATAAATGACATTATTTTGGATAATAAATGAATTTTCAAAAAAGCATTTTAATCCAAAAAGATTGTGTTGAAAAGAACAAAAGGTAAAATAAGTGAGCTATGTAGAAGTTTCCCAGAAAGAGCAGGTAGCATTTAAACTGCTAGACAGGAAATACAATATATATTTATATTATAATAATAAAACCATTTTATAATTATTTAATAAAATAGTTCTTTACTTTAATTTGTTTAGAGAGCTTTAGGGTGGCAGGATCAATGATGATGATTATTTTATTTTAAGTCTGTAAGACTTATTTAGGTTATTCACTAAAATATACACTAAAATATATCATTTAAATCGTTCATGGAGATGAATGCAGTAAATAGTCTGTACAAAAAAGTTAGAAATAAACCTTTGCAAACAAGCCAGCCTTTATAACCTGATTATTTAACAAAAGATGATTACTGCAGTAAATATTGTAGTCTTTTAATAAGCAAGATGTGTACAGGATAGAGAGGGTGTGAAAAGTGAATTGTTTGTTTTGAAACTTTTGAATCGGAATTTGTCCAATTATAAACCCGAAATACACGTGTTTGTTGTCATGTGGTGAACTCGGCCAATCGTGTGATATCGGTGTCGTCATCAAAGCTCCTGCAGTCGCTCTTCAGAAGCTGCGCGGTCTGAGTTTGCCGTCTGATCTCGGAGCGCTGTCGCGGTACTTTGATGCCACATGTGACAGTCACGTGGCGTCGGCGCAGCATCAATCCGGACAAGATTTCTAACCAGAATGCACCGCTTTAAGACAGATTTCGATCGATCTGCGCAGCGCTGCATGAAGTCGAACGCACCTACAGTCTTAAATTGTCAGATCTAGAGATCAATAGACATCGTGTTCACAAAGACTTTTGTTTTCTCGTCGAATAGGTGTTTAGATCTACATTTAGCCTGAAGGTAGTCAAATTAGACGCATAGCTTGTAGTTTAACCTACAGTCACATCCGAAATGGCAAATCAGAGAATACTGTTGGTCAGCATACAAACGTAAATACGTTTCATTAATAAACTAGACGTAACTACAAATAAATACATAAACCACTGAAGCATGTATTACACAAACTAACCAAAACAATTGACCACCCCATAGTGGTAAAAAACCCTGAAAACGATCGGTTCCATCAGCTAAATTATCTCACATTCAACATCATCAGTTCTTTAGAAACTTCAGGGAGAAAGAATGATAATTGTAAGAAAAATGAAAGCGTTTGCTTGTTATACATGTTGTTAGCCCGTGACGCCATCTTGTGTAATACTGTTGCAATTGCACCAAACGTGAAAAAGATTATTCAATTTAATTTTTTTCGGCTTTGTCCATGTATTAATCAGGTGTCGCCACAGCGGAATGAACTGCCAACTTATTCAGCATGTTTTACGCAGCGGATGCCTTTCCAGCTGCAACCCATTACTGTAAAACAGGATTATTAAGTTAAAAATTATTATTTTTATTTTAAAGCATCTTTGGCAGGAACCATTTTAAGTGATTTTCAGACTTATTAATCCCTCGTGTACATATAAAAAAAACTTGTATTTGTACATACACTTCCGAAATCCAAATATTTATCTTTTTCTGTCATCGCAAAGCCAACATTTATTATTTTAAACATTTATTAATATTATAAAGGCGAATGTAAAATTCTGTTCAACAAGGGACATTTTAAGGCGATTAAAAAACTTTACCACAGATTTACATATTTATTGAGACACAATATACAGTGCTCAGCATAATAGCGTACACCCCATGAATATTTTTAGTCATTTCTCTAATAATAGATAATATATTTTGGTGCATTTGAACTAAACAGATTTAATAAACGAATATATAACATTTTAGTCACTCAAGATCTTTAGAGATTGTTTCTCTTGAACTTTAAACATTTTTATTTGATATTTTCCCCTAACATATACATTTTTAGACCATTAGAAATTATTTTGTTAGATTAGCACCAAATTTTGGCTTCAGCATCTGGCACAGCTATTGTAAAGAATCCTTTACAAAATATTAATTTAAAAGATTTGTGATGGGTGTACATATATGAGCACTGTATACATACACATTTATGTGTTTGTGTTTCCAAAATGAAAAAGAAATCAACATTTTTCCACAGAATGTTTGTCATGATTATTATTTTTAACATGCTTTTCTGGTCAAATTTGTTTATACGAAAACTGTTCCTTAAAAATAAATTAAAATTTAACTACTATAACCAGCCCCCTATACTGCCCACACAGATAGAAGCCCGCTGTCAACATTCATTAGTGTTATGAAAAGAATCTGCAGTATTTATGATAAAGTATTATTTAGCTCTTTTTGTCATTGCAAAGGCTAAATTTATTGTTATAAATATCTATTATTACTATTATAAGAGCAACTGTACAGTTCTGTTCAACCAGGGACATTTCTAAGACAATAAAAAAAAACTTTACCACAGATTTCCATTTTTATTGAAACACAATTTGCATTCCTCAACATAACAGAGTACAGCCTATTTGGAAATTGAATATTTGTATCCATTTCTCTGTGAATATAGATCATATATTTTGATGCATTTGAACAAAACAGAGGGTGACGCAGTAGGTAGTGCTGTCACCTCACAGCAAGAAGGTTGCTGGTTCGAACCTCGGCTCAGTTGGCGTTTTTGTGTGGAGTTTGCATGTTCTGCCTGCGTTCGCGTGGGTTTTCTCCGGGTGCTCCGGTTTCCCCCACAGTCCAAAGGCATGCTGTACAGGTGAATTGGGTAGGCTAAATTGTCCGTAGTGTATGAGTGTGTTTGGGTGTTTACCAGAGATGGTTTGCGGCTGGAAGGGCAACTGTGGCATAAAAACGTGCTGGATAAGTTGGCGGTTCATTCCGCTGTGGCGATCCCGGATTAATAAAGGGACTAAGCCGACAAGAAAATTAATGAATGAATGAACAAAACAGATTTATTAAACAAATATTTTTATTAAAATAATATTTTAGTCACC
Organism: Danio rerio; assembly: GCF_052040795.2. NCBI lineage: Eukaryota > Metazoa > Chordata > Actinopteri > Cypriniformes > Danionidae > Danio > Danio rerio. Next base: position 13,910,218 of record NC_141025.1, read on the forward strand.
GAACATCTTTAGAAATAGAAAATACATTTAAATTGATGTGAATATTTAATATATTTATTTGAAATTTAGTTTTGATTAATATTTTCGTTTCTCTTGTACTTTTAAACCTTTTTATTTAAAATTTTTCCCTAAAACATAAATTAGGGCTACTAAGTTTTGGACCATTAAATTATTTTGTTAGGTTAGTTCCAGATTTTGGCTTCAGCATCTGACTAATCCAATATTGTAAATAATCCTATAGAAAATATTAATTTAAAAGATTTGTGATTGGTACTCGTATATGAGCACTGTATCTATACATTTGTTTTTGTATTTCCAAAATGAAAAAGGCAACAAATTTTATTCTTTCATTCATTTTGTTTTTGGCTTAGTCCCTTTATTAATCTGGGGTCGCCACAGTGGAATGAACCGCCAATTCAGCATGTTTCACGCAGTAGTTGCCTTTCCAGCTGCAACCCATCACTGGGAAACATCCATACACTCTCATTCACGCACACTATACGGACAATTTTGCTTACCCAATTCACCTAGGCTATATATATATATATATGATTTTGGACTAAGGGGGGAAACCGGAGCACCCGGAGGAAACAAGGCAACACATTTTCTACAGAATATTAGTCAAGGCTGTTTTCGTCGTGTCAGCTTAGTGTTACATCATTACCCACTGTTATTTTAATCACGATTATTATTTTTAACACGTTTTTCTGAAGTGAAATTTGTTTATTCGAAAACTAGCCCTTAAAAATAAATGAACAAATTTCTAACATCCCCCACCTCCGTATCTGCCCACACGGTTAGAAGCCCGCTGCCATCATTCATTAGTGTTATGGAAAGAAGAATGTGCAGTATTTATGGTGAAGTGTTATATAATAATGTATGCCACGTTCTCGCGGCAGAACATTTATTCACAGCGCTATTCGTCTGGTTAATTTTTTTGAACGTCTTGAATAATTCTCATCAAGCCACCGGTTGTCATGGACGGCAGGAACCAAATCAGGCTCGTGCTTGTTTTATTATTATTACATCATCAGCGCACTTTACCTTTTCTTATTCACTCAATCAGGAGCGCGCAGAGGAGCACTTCTGTTGCCGTGACAACCAAGACAACACAATAGCAGAGCAGTAAGTCACACTGGACGCAGAGGAGTTTACAGCGGAGCTTTCTTCTGGTTCAGACGCGATGTTACAGGCAAAAACACTCCTTAACCCTTGTTTATTGATCAAATTTACGACCCTTTCGTTATGTTTGTGGCTGTTTTGCGCCGTTGACTTCCATTATGATCACATATTTTGATTACAAAGCTATGATAGTCGGATGGCAGGGTCAGAATTTGACGTCAACACCTTGAAAGCATGGATCCATCCTGCCTTGTATCAACGGTTCAGGCTGCTAGTGGTGGTGTAATGGTGTGGGTGATATATTTTTTTGGCACACTTTGGGCCCATTAGTACCAACTGAGCGTCATGTCAACAACACAGCCTACCTAAGTATTCTGACCATGTCCATCCCTTTATGAACACACTGTACCTATCTTCGATGTCTACCTCCAGCAGGATAACACGCCATGTCATAAAGCGCAAATCATCTTAGACTGGTTTCTTGAACATTGACAATGAGCTCACTGTACTTAAATGGCCTCCACAGTCACCAGACCTCAATCCAATAGAGCACTTTTGGTATGTGGTGAAACGGGAGATTCTCATCATGGATTTGCAGCCAGCAAATCTGCAGCAACTGTTTGATGCTCTCATGTCAATATGAACCAAAATCTCTGAGGAATATTTCCAGTACCTTGCTGAATCGATGCCACGAAAGATTAAGGCAGTTCTCAAGCCAAAAGGGGGTCCAACCTGGTATTAGTATAGTGTACCTAATAAAGTGGCCAGTGAGAGCAATTTATCTTAATTGCTGACACATATTCATACGGTGTATTTTTTTATGAAACTATGAATAATATATATTTTTTCCTCCATGACTTGTCAGACTTATTGCACATTTTCAATAAATAGGCATGCCACATCGAAGGACAACAAAATGTAATTTTATAGTGGTTCCTATAAAGTTAAATAAAAAGAAAAGTTTTTATAACAAGAGGTCCATGAAACAAAAATGATGCATTTTAAATTGACAATAATAATTATATAAATTTTTGTTGTGTGAAAAAAAATCATCATGTCAACAATCCATATATCAATTAAGATCTTTTTTTATTTTTATTTTTTTTTAAAGTTTTATTTATTCCAAAAACAATGATCTTGCAGTGAGTTACAAATATACATTTACAACCTTGTATATAAACATATATAAACATTTTTACATAGGGATTTATTAATAATTTGGCTGATTATTTTATACAGCATCTTAACCTTTGAAATCATTGTGAAAATTAATTGTTTTCTGGATGCTGTCCGTATTTTCTGAATTGTAAAATGTTAAAAAGGTTCCCAAAAACCCCTGTGTAAAAACCTTTAACTAATATGTCAATAAAATCAACAGAGTGTTGAACCTGACTTTAGTCTTCATATGCTTGAGCTAAAATTTCTGCAAATTAGTGTATTATATTTAATGAAATAATCCCTCATTTGCATAGTCTTCTAAAATGTTATTGACATATGTTCCAAAAATGTGAACAATATTCGCAATTCAGTCATTTTTCCATTTTTATCTGCTTTTTTCCAGGGTCAGGTCGCAGGGGTAGCAGTCTTGGGAGAGAACTCCAGACTTCCCTCTCCCCAGACACTTCCTCTAGCTCCTCCGGGGGGATCCCGAGGCGTTCCCAGGCCAGCCAAGAGGCATAGTCCCTCAAGTGTGTCCTGGGTCTTCCCCAAAGCCTCCTCCTGGTGGGACATGCCTGGAACACCTCCCTAGGTCGGTGTTCAGGAGGCATCCAAAACCGATGCCCGAGCCACCTCAGCTGCCTTCTCTCGATGTGGAGGAGCAGCCGCTCTACTCCGAGCTCCTCCAGGATGACAGAGCTCCTCACCCTATATATAATGGTGTGCCCTGCCACCCTGCGAAGGAAACTCATTTCGGCCACCTGAATCCAATATCTTGTCCTTTCAGTCATGAGCTCATGACCATAGGTGAGAGTAGGAACCTAGATTGACCGGTAAATCAAGAGCTTTGTCTTTTGGCTCGGCTCCTTTACCACAACAGACCAGTACATCAACCGCATTACTGCTGCACCAATCCGCCTGTCAATCTCACGTTCCTTCCTTCCCTCACTCCTGAACAAAACTCCAAGATACTTGAACTCCTCCACCTGGGGTAAGGATTTTCCTCCAACCTGGAGATGGCAAACCACCCATTTCCGGTGAAACACCATGGCCTCGGACTTAGAGGTGCTGATTTTAATCTCAGCTGCGTCACACTCGGCAGCAAACCGCTCCAGTGCAAGCCAACAGATCGACATCATTTGCGAATAACAGAGATGAAATCCTGAACACAATTGTTTGCCATTCTTAAATCAATCCTCTGTGGAAATATAGTGATAACTATTAGTGTTATTTAGAGATTTCTTGTCTTAATGAAGCAACAAATCTAACACATGCTAATATTAAAGAGGACAGAAACAGGAGGCAGAAATATAATACAATTGGTTTTTATTCTGCAGTTTCTAGGTTACATGACTTGGCAGATGCGGAGATCAGTAATGAACATTTGGCCGTCCTTTTTAGCAGTAAAAACCAGCCTTTGAGACATAATGCCACATTTTTCATAGATTAGAAATATTTTTTAAATGTTTGTAAATCACAAGTTTCCCCAATGACTAAGCCGCAACCGAGGAGTCAAAAATCCGGGGGTTTTCAATCTAGTAAGAGAAATTCACAACAACCGAAAAAAAGGAGATTAATACAGAGACATTTTTTACAGGATTAATAATAAATCACTAAACATTAATTTTTACAATAAAAACAGTTATGCACAAAACAAACCTTTAAAAACTGAAGGCAAAACGCAACAGGATCAAACCCGAAGGGCTGAAATTAAAGGTGTTTTTATTTTTCTTTACTTCCTCAAACAAAAATCACAAAAGCTCTGACAAATAGGACTCAAAATGACAAAGATAGTTTTTTTTTGGTTTTCACTGTTTTTTTAAATATATATTTATAAATTTATTTATAATTTCAAGAGTATAACGCAAAAAAAAAAGGTCACAACTGATCCCCAACAGAAAGCTGCGCAATAAATGTTGTTATTCGTGACGCATAAAGGCACACAGAAACAGACAGGCTGCACACGGATTCAGCACAAGCTATCTTACAAGGTTTTGCTATTTTTTTATATTATTTTTTATTTTATATATATATATATATATATATATATATATATATATATATATATATATATATATATATATATATATATATATAGTTAAGAGTATAGCTCATTGATGAACCAACTGTTTGCACCACTAGGTGGCGCCTTGTCAGATACCATGAGCAAAAGTTATGCGGGGTTAGTAAACCAAAAAGGAAGCAAGTGTGAGAAAGAAACACTTTGCTTAAGCCATGCATGTCAGTATCAAGAACTAAATCTCAGACCAAGCTCGTTTTCACAACCATTTAAGTGCTTTCTCGCTCACTAATTGCACAAAAGTGATGCATTTTAGCATACACAATTCCAGGTAGGCTTTTATTTTGTATGGGTCTCAAAAAAAGTGAAGCCTAAACATTTTAAATGTCTTCTGTGGCTGTAGTGTGCTTGGGTCTGCAGGAACGTAGGTGGGACTTTAATACCACAGCTCCAGCTACTGCACAAACTCTGGCTTCAAATGAAGCCATCAGAGCAAGATGGCTTCACATTTTGGCTTCACTTTTCTACAGCTGACAGAGAAAAAGTGAGGCCAAAACATTTTAAATGTCTTCTGTGGCTCTAGTATTGTTCATAAACCCCGCCCTCTCCATGCAAACAAACAGGTTGTGAGCTAAACTAAGAACTAATAAAATGTTTACAACCATGTTCAAGTGTTTTTGTCATTGTTTATATTTGAAGCTATTAAAACAGGGTGTGGCTTTGCAAAAGTGTGCTTGTTATTGGGTCTGCAAGTAGGGCGGGACTTTAATACTACAGCTTTAGCTACTGCACAAAGTCCATTTGCACAAAGTCCGGCTCCAAATGAAGCCATTAAAGCAAGACGGCTTCACATTTTGGCTTCACTTTTCTAAAGTTAAAATAAAAAGTAAAGCCAAAACATTTTAAATGTCCTCTGTGGCTGCAGTATTGGTCATAAACCCGACCCTCCCCATGCAAAATAACATGATGTGAGCCAAACTTAGCACTAATAAAATTATTACAACAATGTTCAAATGTTTTTGTCATTGTTTATATTTGAAGCTATTAAAAACAGGGTGTGGCTTCACAAATGCATGCTTGTGATTGGGTCTGCAGGAAGGGCGGGACTTTAATACTACAGCTTCAGCTACTGCACAAACTACGGCTCCAAATGAAGCCATGGGAGCGAGATGGCTTCACATTTTGGCTTCACTTTTCTACAGCTAAAAAAAGAAAAGTGAAGCCAAAACATTTTAAATGTCTTCTGTGGCTCTAGTATTGCTCATAAACCCAGCCCTCCCCATGCAAACAAACAGTTTGTGAGCCAAACGAAGCACTAATAAAATGATTACAACCATGTTCAAGTGTTTTTCTAGTTGTTTATATTTGAAGCTATTAAAAACCGGGTGTACCTTCGCAAAAGTGTGCTTGTGATTGGCCCTGGCAGGGCGGGACTTTAATACTACAGCTCCAGCTACTGCACAAACTCCGGCTCCAAATGAAGCCATCAGAGCAAGATGGCTTCACATTTTAACTTCACTTTTCTAAAGCTGAAAGAGAAGGCTTTTTTCCCTTCTTATTCTAAATAAATCATGAATCTTATGAACAGATTACTAAAAGGTGCATTACCATGGCTAGAGGCTCCTAATTTCCATGTGGAATTAAACCTGACATTCTGGCTGAGCTGGCTGATTTTGTTCATCTAAAAAAAAGCTCATCTTTATTATTATTATTCTTTTCTTCAAACACCGTAAGGAACCTGGATTTTGAAAGAAGTGCGACCGAAATGTACAAGCAAAATAGTTTCTTTTTGTCTTCTACTTTTTGAACTCATAATACTCTATATATAGGAAATGTGAGACCGCAAAAGGTAGGATATAACAAAAACCTGAGAGTCCAATAGCAGAATCCCCAGCAGTGTGGCACTTCCATTTTCTTTGTATAGAAAGCTTTTTAACAGTCATGCAAGGGCACAGTCTTATTGATACAAGGCGGCTGGGGAGGGAGGTTTGGGAAAGCAAAAGGAGAAAGAATTATACAAAACGGAAAGAATAAATACAGATTAACAGGCACTGTACGATTAGAACAGACATCAAAAAGTACCAATAATGACTGAAAAAAAATCGTAGGATTGTTCTTTGTCCCGTGACAGAAGTTCCTCTAAACCTAGCTAAAGTGATGAAGTCCTAAAATGTATCTACGTGCATCTCTAGTTTAAGAAAAAACACCTGGATTTTTAGAAATACATATACCTGCATGGCACTTGCGTTGTTTTGGCAGGTAATTTGAGGGCTCAGATCAACATTTGGACACTAATACTCATTTTCCAAAGTTGTCTTAAAGGAATGCGTTCACCCAAAATTGAAATTGTGCTGTAATTTACTCATTTTCAGGCCATTTAAAATGTAAATTTGTTTTTCTTTAGTAGAACAAAAGAGTTTTAGCTAAACCCGTGATCTTTGATAGTTCAAAATGTGTATCTACAGATATCCAAAACTATATACAGGCAAAATAAACCTATTAAATCTGTGGCTCCTGATAAAACAGGCAGTTCTGATGAAGCAAAACAATCAGTTTGTGCTAGAAACTGAACATTATTTACAACGATGGTAATGATTTTGTAAATAATTGTCAGTTTTTTTGCTTTACAAAAGCTTGATGTATCGTCAGGAGCCACAAGTATTCATTATTTTAACTCTCAAAGTGCATTTTATGAATAATCTTTATATGTTCTGCTGAAGAAATAAAATTACACTCATAATCTTGAATAAATTGACAGCAGATTTAAATTTTTGGATCAACTTAACATCTTCAAAACAATATTTTCTTTGGTGCTTAAGCAAATTCAACAGATTAATCTTTTCTTTCCTAAAATGATTGCGTTCATGATTTAGAGAAGTACAAATATTTACTTATTTTCGAACATTTCTATATTCTAGAAGTGATTATAAATTATATATAAAGGCCTAAAGGCACATAGAAGGGGGTTTAAATGTACAAAACGTAATTTGCTAAATCGATTTTTAAGGGGTCATCATTAGTAAATACTTCTTTGAGTTTTACGAAAATACATTAAAGCCTTAAAAATGGCACCGTGGCAAATTTAGCGCTCCGTGCATTTAGAGGAGATTGGCGATGCACAATGTGGATAAGCGAACGTCCACTGCATATATAAATAGAAAAGAATAGAGGAGATCCCCTGGTTCTTGCCCTGTTTGACCTCTGCGGGACTTCGAAATGGCTTACAGACACCTTAGAAAAGCAGCTTGTTGGAAATATTAACAGGAGGCTAGAAAGAAGCACAACAACAACACAATCATAGACGCTTTTTTTTTGTCTTTTTTCACTGAAGTATATCAGAGGACTGGGAGAGAAAGAATTAATCGTAATCAAAAACCTTGACGAGATGCAGAGGAAGAGTGTGAGAGAAGCTCTACACTTTTCTTCCAGTGTAATGGACGACGCAGGAGTTGATGTTTTCGGCTGGGGTCAGGTGAACGTTGAGGGCTGGCTGTAGTTTTACGGTTCAAGATGATGAAGATGAAGACGATAAAGGCCGAAAGAGGAGCACAGCGCACAGTGGAGACAGAAGCATCAGCATGAATCAATCCAGACCAACGCCTAAAGATAGAAAAAGTGGGGTTATTTATTTTACATATATATATTATTTTTTTGTCCGTTATTTTACCATGATAGTCCCATTGAGATACGAGATAGCTTCTCCCAGAGAGTACTGGATAAAATGGCAGCACAAAAAGTTTCAAATTAAAAACAAATATAAACAGCCTGCGTCAATAGTCTAGTGGTTAGTGATATATAGCATCAAAGTGCTCACGGTGACAAGTTCGATTGCTGGTCATTGCCAATCCTTCCCCTTTCTCTACTGACTACACTTTCCTGTCAGTAAATCTCAACTGTCCTATTAAATAAAAGTGAAAACAAACATATGAAGGCTGATACACACCAAGCCGACACCAAATAACTAGCATCGACGAAACCCAATTGTGTTGTTGGCTCGCATCTGCTTCCGTCTAAACCAAAAAGCTACTCGTGAACACACCAAACAGACAGCAGCCGACTGATTAAACAGCATGTGTTCTGCGCCTGCACGAGAGGATTTGTTTTTACACTCTCCGCAGAGCAGATTATCACTATTATTTGTACACAAGCCATTGTCCGTCCTCACTTTGGTGCACAATTTTCTTTTGAGTTTCTGTTTTAACTAAATCAGTTCAAGTGTGCAAACCCCACTCAATGAGCTCTGATATTAACTCGACGAGAGGTGACGTGTGAAACACCAAAATCGGCTTGGTGCGTCTCGGTCTTAAGAAAAACTATTTTGCTCTGTTGTAAGACACGCATGAAAGAGATGCATTTTTAAAATAAAATCTAAATCATAACAAGTACATGTTCCCCTTAATCTAGACCATAAGAGTATTTTTAAGACATTTAAAGAGTGCAATGGATACCATTCACTAAACATGCGTACAGACACATTTATGTGTGAAATGTGCTTACGGATATGTACAGATATGTTTTCAGAAAGTGATGAAAGGCTGTTTCAGGCTCTGCTCACACCAGATGTGTGTTTTTTTTTTGCATCGAGAAGCACCTTTTTAAAATGGTTTTCTATGGGGATAAAGTGCTTAGTTTGTTTATGTGCCCTGCGTGGATCTCATGTTCGCCTGCTGTGCCTTGCATTATGACGGAGCACTGCAGTTGAAAAAAAAAAAAAAAGACTCTGCGCAGACAAAACACCCAAGCATCAAGAATGTTGATCAAATTTAGCTGCCAAGCATCATGAAACATGCTCTGCTCCTTTGAAAAAAGTCTTTTTATAAAGTCAACTAAAATGTAGTTAACAGCCCCTTGTGTTTTCAGAACTGAAAGTGTCTTCCAACATCTAACATTATTCAATGCTGTTCTTTTTCCTTCATTTAGGTGCCTAAACGGCCTTTTCTTAATTTATAATTTGTCTTTTAATTTTTAGTGCCTCTTTGTGAAAAGCCCATTTATGGAGCAGGTGTGGGTGTGTCCTATGCAAATTACTAAACTTGTGCATTCCAAAGACTCCAAATTCCCTAACAGAAGAACGAGTTTAAGAACGAGCTCATGCGCGTACACACGTGTTGTGAATCAGGCGGAAAGTTTTTGTGAGAAGTTCAAATATGCGTGCAAATCAAGCACCAACATCCCGCTTTCCCTCGTGAAGCCAATACGGAAGTAACTGAAACTGCAATTCATCGACTCGCCTTTGGGGGCTGGGATCTCCAGATGTTCACTGACTGCAATATGCTAAATTGGCCAATTTTATAGCTGATAAAAACATGTTTACAGCCTGATACAAATAATGGTTTTGGTGCATAAAGGTAATATTACCCTTCATGATGACTGTGGGGGGTAAATTTTGTAAATTGAATTTTCTGTGGGGGGCATCTGTAGCTCCACTGATGCTCCACCTCTTTGCCCTTTTTTGGTGTCCACCGGTCGGTGCGATAACACATGAATGAATGGCATCGGTTGGCCCCGCCTACTCGTAGCTTAATTTGTGCTCATCAGAAACCTACTATGGGTGACATCACAGATACTACGTCTATATCTTTTAGTGTATGGTATACATATGAAAAATAAATGCAATTATCAGTGAATGAGACCCAGTGTTTCCAGCATCACTATACTCAGGCAGGTTTTTGTCCAAACCATCCTCGACAGCAAAACCTGAATAAAATGCAGCCTTAGTGAGAATACAGGCTTGTTCTTTTTTTTTTTTTTTTTTTTTTTTGTAAAGTGTGTACATTTCTATTAGGAACAACATGATATTAAATACATAATCTAAAGCAGGGGTCACCAATCTCTGGTCTGGAGGGCCAGTGTCCCTTCAGGGTTTAGCTCCAACAACCTGCTTGGGTGTTTCAAGTATACCTAGTAAGACCTTGATTAGCTTGATCAGGTGTGTTTAATTAAGGTTGGAGCTAAAATCTGCTGGACTTCGGCCCTCCAGGAACAAGTTTGGTGACCCCTGATCTAAAGCATGATCCCGAATAAGCCTTGCATCTCTTTAAATTAATATTTTATGATAAATAAATAAATATTTAGCTTTGGTTTGTCAAGATTTTGTGGAAGGTACAGAAAAGTCATTATTTCTGCATGTTACACAACAATCTGTACTGTCAGTCACTAATAAAGCATAAACTCAGCATCGTGATCATTGTTTACAGGATAGAATTGTTTCCAAAGCATCACTCACCAACAGGCACCGAGCCCATGACTGCTGGTGGTTTTGCATTCAGTCTGTCTATATTTCAGTCATTATGCAACAAGAATAAAAGAGTTCTTCTAATGAAATATTCTGAGTAACCATGTCAAGTAGTTTCACTGTTCTAATAATATTCATGTTCTTGGCAGTCTTTTGTAATCCAGGAAGTCTAAAGGGAACAGCTACTGCTTTCAGAGAATCGTCCGGATTTAAACACAGGAGCACTGCATGTCTTTACACACTGATTTCTGTACGTGCAAATATCCATATATACAGTTGAAGTCAAAATTATTAGCCCTTATTATCACATTTTTCTTTTTCAAATATTTCCCCAATGATGTTTAACAGAGCAAGGAATTTTTCGACCGTATTTCCTATTTTTTCTTCTGGAGAAAGTCTGATTTGTTTTACTTCGGCTAGAATAAAAGCAGACTTTAAATTTTTTAAAACCATTTTAAGGTCAATAGTCGCCCCCTTAAGCAATAATTTGTTTTAACCGACCCTTCGCTAAGCCACACACGAAAACCGCCACAAACCAATCATGGCTTAGCAACCGTAAATAGGCATGGGAAGTCTGTCAAACTTTCGAGTGAGGGAAACAACCCAAACCGATCTGGATTGTACAAATCTGATGTCGGTATCATAAAAGATTGGATGGGGTGGTGGAATTTTCTTCCTTTATCAAAACCTAAAACCCAAGGGCAGAAATGCCAGGCATGGATCAAGCCATGTGGGGGACCGAAAAGGCAGCTCAATTCAGTCATATTTCCACCTGTTTCAAGCTACGAATATTTGTATATATATCAACAGAACAAAACAGAGATGTGATCCCAAACTGAGCAGTTGCGATCAATTAATATACTTCACCCGCAGATGTTTTCCAGCAATTTTAAACCCTCGTGTCCCTGTCAGAGGTACAATTCACAGATGTTTTCATCTGTCTTTTGGAGATTAAGTCATTGCTGATGGCATTACAGCGGGTTAGTGTCTGCTTTTATATTTGGTGTCAGTTTCTTTTTATATTTGGTGTCGGGTGAATATTTGCCAGTAGGGAAATTATTTTTTATTGCACAAGAATTAGTCTACCAGGAATTCTCGTTAGAAGTGGAAGCTAGTGGTGTGGGTGCAGGTGCTGTTTTCCTTGGTTTGAACTATCCAATGAGTTTCTTTTCAAGAACACCAAGTTAATTACAGCACTATAGAAAAGGAAGCTCTCGCTTTATTTCTTGCTTTGCAACATTTTGAAGTCTATGTTGGGTCATACCCGTCAACCCTCCCGTATTTTACAGTTCTATCCCGCTATTATTCCAGGATAGAACTATAAAGGTATTTTCCCGTATTTCTCCCGTATTTTCAGTGTTTCTCTGAAGGGTGGCAAATAAACATTAGAGCCAATCCTACCTATATGCAAGCAATACTGCCAAACCACCAGGGGCCGCCCCTTGCTCTTAAATGAGAGTCTGTTCTGTGCTTTCGCTTTGTTGAGGCATGAAACCACTTTGAAATAAATATGAAAACGGCGGGATTCCCTTTCCTTTTCATTACAGGTACTGTCTCCCCTTCATATGCAATCCGCAAAACAGCCATATAATGGAGCATGACTATCAGCTGACGCGCTCCATACTGATAAATAGACGCTGTTTCCCTAACGGATTCTGTACACTCAATCTGAAGCAGAGCAAAATTCTGGGTTTTGGGTGCGTGTTTGAACAGACATAAACACATAATTAATAATAACAACAATTTTTTAAACACAACTAATTTTTCCTAAATGAGCATAGAATTCGGGGGAATCCCTTGTTATGGTGGGCATATCCCTTATTTTCACATCCCAATATTGACAGGTATGTGTTGGGTCCAGTTCCAAACCTATTAAAGTGTATACTGATTACAATTCCCTTGTGTTTGTGCAGCGATTGTCAAATGCAAACCATCGCCTTATGCATTGGTCTCTTATTATTTATAATCTGGTGATCTGTCATAAGAGAGGTTTACATTATCAAAACATTGATGTTTTATTTTTAAGGGTGGGGGTGTTAAGACCTTTAGTTAATGTGTGTGGATCTATGCTGCCCTCTGGTGTTCACTCGGTGTTTATACTTTGTTTGAAGGAAGGCGGTTAATGGAGGAAATTTAATGATGGATTCGATTTGTTTCTCATCTCAACCTACTCTGAATAAAAGGACGCAGTGAAGCACTGATCAAGGCCTTTTGTGCCACAATGACTTGTTTTACGCTTAAGTTTTTTGGGCCCTTGTGTTCCTCCAGCGTATTTCAGCGTTTTGCCTACCATTAAGCACTATGCCAGAGAGATTGAAATGTTTGGTATTTATAGAAACTTTTAAATCAGCCTTCAGTGTGTCATTAGGAGCCATGGCTATTAATTTGGACTTATTTGCATTTATTTTTAATCAAAAAAATAAAAAATAAAAAGAACTACCACTCACTGGCGATATATGAATCACCAAGAACTACTGATTCAACTCAAAATCTTTAATGCTCTTCTATTGTCCTTAGAATCGTCCTAACTTCCACCCTAGTGGTGCCCCTGCTGTAAAACAGCACTTGGAAAATATTTGAAAAACAATTATTTATAATTATAGGAGAGCTAATCATTTTCATCAGCTGTAAAATGCAGCCTTGGCGAGCACAAATTAATAAAGAAGACATGAATTAATAAAGAAATAATAATACCTTTTCAACAGTATGACTGATCTGTGATGTACAAGTAAGTATTAAGTATTAAGTAACTAAGTATTAAATTGCATTTGCAAAAAAAACCAAAAAACAACAACTTTAAATCTCTTTTATGTGTAAACAGTAAAAAATGGGTTCCACACAATTCCTTCGTGTTGTCCCAACACAAATCGATTAGGTTAACATGATCGTTTTTACAAATTTAAGTGGACTGAGCATTAAACAATTAAATTGTCCCAAAAAAAAAAAAAAAAAAAAAAAAAAAAAAAAAAAAAAAAAAACTGGAAGAATTATGTTGTTTCAATTCATTCTAAATAAGTAGTTTAAACAAGCAGCAAAAGTCATTTTTTAGGTGTACATGATTCATTTTAAGAATTCAAATCCCTCTTTTGCAGCATTTAAAAATGACTGGATCTTTTACACACAGTTACATGACAAACTGTCATGTTTTTTTTTTTTTTGTTCATTATATGATGCTCTTGATTTTGTTGGTCATTTTGTAATCCTGCATTTACTCTGTGGTTTACCTGTGTGCACAGCTATGGTCTGTAGCCTGGCTGGAAGCGTGCGGTCTCTTCAAAGATCAGCTCTTTCAGAGTCTCTTTGGGCAAATCATCCAGCTCCATGTCGAACTTGAACGGAGCCTCTGCAACAGGCTGTGAAAAAAAAAGAGAAAGAGATCTAAATAAAGCATAGTTATCATTAGAGATATACCTGATTAATTACTGAAAATGAAATTTTTGGTTTCGAAAAAGCCACACCAACCAGGAGCACTAGAGGAGAACTGTTGACTAGCTTGTATGTGTGTGCCTCGGTCAAAGTTTAAACTAGCTCAATATTTTGCTCTATGGATGCAGACATCACAACTAGGCAAAACTCATTTCCAGGGGAGACAGAGATGATTTGTGGGAGAATGGGATGGGGAGGTGCGTGACGTATCTGAAGACCAGGGAGGGGGGGTGGAGTGGGGTTAGGTGCGCGATGTATATGAAGAGCAGTGGTAGTGCGCGACGTATCTGAAGAGCAAGAGGCGACGCAGGATTTTGGGGAGATTATGATTAGTTTGTGGCCATCCGGGAGTCTTTATGCATTTGCGGGACACTCCTGGAATTTCCGGAAGACTTGGGATGTTTGTGGATATTCTGTTCATGTACATGTATACTTATCAATGCATAAACCGCACACGCTCACTGGAAAAGCAAATCAAATACAGCACTGACAGGCTATTTCAAAGTAGTATACTTGTTACTGCTGCTTGCAATAACATTATTGTGCTGCCATGGCAACGCTGGAAAAATTAAGCTTCGACTCGTTCACTGTCAATCAAATCGTGGTTATTATACGTACTGCTTTTTTTTTGTCAATGTAACTTATTGTTTGATATAGTATTTGATGTTTTATGTACTGTTATGTGTGTTACTTTATTCAGCAATAAAAATAACTGAAAAGTAAACAAAAATAAAATAAAAAGTGATTATTTTATCATAATCAGTATAATTTTTTAATACAAAGTTATTATTTTAGGTTAAAATATGTTATCGAGTTAAATATTTTATAAAAGTGTTATAAAATAATTAAATTATTGAATAAAAATAATAAATAATCATTTTTACAAAAGTAGTTTTAGGTTTGATTTTCAGGCAAGCGCATGCAGAATGTTCAGTTTTTCTCAGAATTTGAATTTTGCTGTATTGCTGGTTATCGTGGAGTACAGCAATATTAAAAATGGCATTTTCTTTTATATTACTTAGCAGGTGTTAAACAATGTTTTTTTTGCAATATTTGGACGCAAAATTGCAGGATTAACATTATCTGTATGCTTAAAGACACTGATAAATTTTAGCAGACACTCTTCAGACGGTCAAAGGTCATTGTGGCTATTAAAAGTGCACTTCAAAGGGTTTTTGAGTAAAACTCTCTTAACCTTTAATCACCATAAACTCAAGATAGGCAAGAGCGGAGAACATAGTAAACTAGTGAAAACAGAGGACAGCAGAATGTAAAGCTGCACGTTTTCCTTAAAATATTTAAAGTAAAAAATAATCTGCAATGTAAAAATAAAAAAAATAAAAATAAAAAAATTTAAATAAAAATTATTAAAAATTAAAAATATTATTTAAAAATAATTGATTGTTATTATATAAATAATAGATTATTATTATTATTATTATTATTATTCCAATATTTGTCTTGCTCTAATTATATTTAGTGCAGTTTCAATCTTACTGTACAGTTGGTAGTAGCAGTAGAATTATGAATAGTTATTATTATTATAATCTTGATCTGTGTTGCACCTAATGTTAATGTTTATCAAAATATTATCTCCTTAAAATATTTAAATGACTAAACAAGCTGCAATGTAAAGTCATCCAATACATAAAATATATAATACAGCTTGCCACAATTGATTTTATAATGTTGATAAAATTAGTCTAATTAAAAACTACACTATTGACACAGATTAATCTACCATGCACATGCTTATTATTATTATTATTTTATTATTATTATTGATAGTTAATTATAAATCATATTATTAATCATAAATAACAATACTATTAATGTTATTATGATTATTAAACAAATTATTATTATTATTATTATTATTATTGCAATATTTTACTTGATTATAATTGTATTTAGAGCAGTGTTTATCTTACTGAACAGTTGTAGTAGTAATAATAATAACAGTTATTATTATTATCTATGTTGTGCTTAATGTTAATCCAAGTATACTATTTCCCACAACGCTGCAGGAATTACAGTAGCTGCTTTAGAGGTGAACTGACCTCATCTGTAGGATCATAGTACTGCTCCAGGTACGGGTGAGTGAGCGCTTCCTCAACCTCAATCCTCTTATGGGGGTTAAAGGTCAACATCTTATCCAACAGGTCCAGCGCTAGAACAAAGACAGAGAAACACAAACATCAAACCAGCACTTTAAAAAAAAAAAAAAAAGTGGATGTCATGAAGCATACTTCTGCTCAGCTTATTGTTATAACAGTAAATTTCACGAAGCACTTAAATTATACGCAAGTCACATTGTGAACGTAAAGTCATTTTATATTTAAAGAAATCAAACATTTAAATCAAAATAAAAGTTTTAGTTGGGTTTGTTGTTCTTATTAACAAGTTAATCTTGAGGTCATTTATAACAAAATCCGCATTTCGAAAATTTTAGCATCATTAACTTGACTGACTTTTTTTGTTAATGATGTCTTTGCACACTTTACCTTATCATTAAACTTTCTGACTAATCATATGTTCCCTAATAGGCTCAATGTCTGAGCTCTGATAAAAGAAACACTATTGGCTATCTTTTCTTAAAGTAACACTTCACTTTTTTAAAAAAAATAGGCTCATTTTAAAACTTCCCTAGAGTTAAACAGTTGAGTTTTACCAATTTTAAATTCATCGAGTATATCTCTGTGTCTGGCGGGAGCACTTTTAGCTTAGCTTAGCATAAATCATTAAATCGGATCAGACCATTAGCATCTCGATCAAAAATGACTATAGGTTTGGTCAATTTCCTATTTAAAGTTCAACTCTTCTACATGCTGTACTAAAACCGACAGAAAATGTAAAGTTGCTATTTTTCTAGGCCGATATAGAAACTAGGTACTATACTCCCTATTCGGCGTAATAATCAAGGAACTTTGCTGCTGTATCAAGGCTGCAGCAGGCACAATACACAGTGCCTGAAAATCAGTTGACTACCATTAATGTAACTAATATGACCACTTACGTGCACAGGGAGCATGTGCCGCTTACCTAGCTGAGGACTATTTTCAGGCACTGCGTAATATCATTGTGCCTGCTGCAGCCATGGCACAGCAACAAAGTTCTTTAATTATTATAGAATAGTTCCTATACATTTCTACCTAGAAAATAGCAACTTTTAATTTTCTGTAGGTCTTAGTACACAATGTAGATGAGTAGGAAAATTCAATACTGGTCAATTGTGATCGAGATGCTAATGGTCTAATCTGATTCAATGATCTATGCTAAGCTATGCTAAAAGCGCTCTTGCCAGACTAGGAGATCGGCTTATTTAAGAAGTTGTAAAACTGTCTTAGTACATAATATAACACCAGAAGATCTTTTTTGTGCAAGATGCTAATGGTCTAATCCGATTCAATGGTCTATGCTAAGCTAAGCTAAAAGTGCTCTTGCCAGACTCCTTTAAGGGGAGCAATCGGATATATCCAGCACTACCTTCATGTTTCAACTGCACAGTTCAAGGCACTTCAGGGGGCCTTTTAAGGTGGCTTGATCTCCAAATAAGAGGACTGGTTTCCTTTACTGAAAGCGTGTGGAGCTGAACTCTGACCTTTAGGGTCTGCGTTGGGAAACAGGCGGTTCCAGGGCACTTTGCTGCGGAGAGGAAGGGACAGCAGGTAATTTCTTGCTTTAATGTTGATGATGCAGTTCAGGTCCTCCTGAGAAGGGGAGCCCAAAATACCTGCAGGACACAAGACAAACAAAGAGGATTAGAGTATGGAAGAGGACAGGACAGAAGGTGAAAAATGAGCGTTGTCACAAAGTTTTTTCAGAGTCATTAATCTGCGGAACACAAATCAGTTGCTGTCATGTGCTTGTGTTATTTTGTGTCGGTTTCCTTCTGTTCCCCTTCTTTTCTTATTGTCTGCTTTCATTTTCTTTGGTTCCGGTCATTGGTCCCATCACGTCAATCACATTCATTTGCTGACATCCTCTGACAGAAAAGACCACCACACATAAAAGAGAAGGCCAGACCACCCTACACTCTCTCTTGTTGTTGTGTGTTATTTCTTTTGCGTCTTCATTTGAAAAACCTGTCTAAGGCCCCGTTCACATATAGTGTCCCAAAGCACATGGAAAATGCGAGGTGCGCTGCTCTTCCGTCACCATTGATTTTTTTTATTGAAGTTTTATTTATGGAGAAAATGAAAAAGCTGTGCAGTGTCTCGGTGCTCTGTTTGACTGAGGTAATTAGTCTACCGAAATGTGTATATTCCATTCAAAGCATGAAGCGGATTGGTCAGTTCTTGTCACGTGACTCGCAGTGCCCTTGCAGCATTCTAAAAAGTTAAGATGTTTTCAACTAGGTGAGCCAGGAAAACGTGAGGGTGTCGCTCCCAATACGCTCCTAACCGTACGTTCACACCGAAACCAGCGAGAGCGTCCAAGGTCGCTCTGGCCGCCCTGGCGACAACGCTGTCTGCCTTCAGCTCCGGTGGCGAGAGCATCAAAACTCGCTACCTTAATCTCGTATTTAAAGGAGCCGTTGCAGCATATCAGTTACAATTCTGCATAAAACATGTTTCTAGCGTGAAAATGTTGCGCACGTCTTATCAAATTCATAAAACAATGGAAGATCAAGTTGTGTTTATTGTGGCTTTGCTCTTTTTATCCAATATGTGTCCATATGTCTAAGCAGAATTACTGTTTTGTATTGTCACATCGCATGAGATTCCGTTTTTTTAAAGATAAATTTATATAACATTTATGAACATCAGTAACTCGTCAGTAAGTTATTCAATGCATGTTCTTGTAAATCCGGCGACCGCAATTATCAAACCCTTGGGAACAGCTGTGATCGGAACCAAAGTTCACAGGTCTGTGTTCTCTGAACTCCGATCAAGCGGTGGACGTGCATTCTGATTGCTTGCCGTCAAACCGCGTCATAGCTCATTACCATTAAGTGTATATATATATATATATATATATATATATATATATATATATATATATATATATATATGATGTGTGTGTGTATATATATGATGTGTGTGTGTGTGTGTATATATATATATATATATATATATATATATATATACATATATATATATATATGTATATGTGTATGTATGTGTGTGTGTGTGTGTGTGTGTGTGTGTGTGTGTGTGTGTGTGTGTGTGTGTATATATATATATATATATATATATATATATATATATATATATATATATATATATATATATATATATATATATATATATATATATATATATATATATATATATATGATGTAACCAATCGAATGGGGCTGTACTATATTTACAGACCATTTCAATGTTGTCATATCATTGGTCCATGCACATTTCCTGCTCGTTATCAAAGTATTTCAAATCAGTAACAAGAGGCGATTCAATCATAACTTAATGTAGTATGTAGTTGTGCAGTATTTTGCTTGATGTATGGTTGTTCTTCTCCCATATTACACAAAATTTTCACAATATAAATGTTACTTCAGTCCCTATTCTAACACCCAGAAGTCGTGACACAAGCGTAAACATTAGGCGAGCAGGTTACATTGTAACCTCGTTTCCTAACAACACGCCACATTGACGAGATTTTCAGAGATGAGCAATTTAACTGTTTACACCAGACGAAACACGACAGAAAATTAAATACAGCCATTTAAAAGTACAGAATAGTGCACCCACTATCAATCTGCACTCACTGTCAATCTCGCAACCTGCGCTTGCATGTGTTTTGAACCAGGGGTGCAATACCTAGTTCGACCACTGGGTGTCAAACTTACAGACTGCATCTTTAACGTTAATGAATGAAAATACAGATGCTCATTGATGGTTCATGTCAACTCACAGTGCATTAACTAATGTTAATAAGCATGAATTTAGATGTTTATAATGCATTGGTAAATGTTCTATACTATAATTAAACTACAACTATAATTATTAAATGCTGTTCAAGTACCTTTCATAACCATACGTTCACACCGAAAGCGGCAAGAGCGTCAAAGTAGCCCGAAGTCATTCATTTTCAATGAGAGCCGGCGGTGAGGAGCAGCGCGGCGCGTCTTGCCAGTGTGGGCGTCGAGGAGAGTTGAAATCAAGTCAACTTTATGGTAATGAGCAATGATGCGGTTCGGCGGCAAGCAATCAGAATGAAGAAGTCCACCGCTTGAGAGCAGTTCAGAGAACACAGACCTGTGAACTTTGGTTCTGATCACAGTTGTTCCCAAGGGTTTGATTATTGCGGTCGCCGGATTTTCAATTTTTTACAATGTTTTCATACAGGAACATGCATTAAATAAGTTACTGGCGAGTAACTGAAGTGCATTAATGTTATATATATTTATCTTAAAAAAAGAGGGAAACTCACGCGACAGTACAAAACAATATTGCTGCTTCAGGATATTTCAGACATATGGACACATTGGATAATTAAGTGGAGCAAAGCCACACCACATGCAACTTAATCTTCCATTGTTAAACGAATTTGAAAAGAAGTGCGCAACATTATCACACTAGAAAGCATGTTTTATGCAGGAATATAACTGATATGCTGCAACGACCCCTTTAAATACGAGATCAATGTAGTGTATTCTGACACTCTTGCCGCGTTTGGTGTGAACGCACAGTACTCAGTTCATGTTAGTAAACATTAACTATTGAAACCAAATAGTAAAATGTGACCAAAAACTTTTCTTGAAAACGTTATATTGCAAAGAAAATATCTGTATATTTAACATTTCTCTAGTATCCTGCAGTCCTAAAAAAAACACACTTTTTTTTTGAGTTGTACTGGACTCCAAATTTGATAAAAATGCATGTTCAGAGAATGAGAGACGATACGACAAAAGCCCAGAGTGCACTAAAGCTAATGATGCGCACACACACACACACACACACAATCTAAATGAGGAAATAAGTACAGTTATCAACAGGGAAACATCTGCTCGCAAAGGCCAGACTGGTTCAAAGACACACACACACACACACAAACATTCATGAAAGACAACATTACTATAGAGATCACCTCCTTAGGAGCCCTCACTACAGGTTTGTTAGAAAAACAATGTCGAAGCACAGACAACGTTATCAGCGCAGCGCAGGGTCAAAATCAACAGCATCTCACAGGAAACACTGGGTTTTGAACTGATGCATCAGATGAAGAAAAGGAAAATGAAGAGAAGGGAAGCGAGCGACGACTGATGTGCTTCGAGTTGCAGGGGAAATGATGATGAAGCCTTTCTGCTGATAACCATCAAACGTTTATCTCAGTCTTACGATGCAAAACTGACCGCAGTATATCGTGTTTCGGCACTGGTGATAAATGGCCTATGAGTGCTCGATGTACATCAATTATTTAGATCAGCGAATAAGCATGTTTTTCATTATGGATGGACAGCTTTTTGAAATCCTACTGAAAAAAAAATACAAACCTCGAGTTTCTTTTGAAGAAGAGACTGATGTCACTGGGTGTGATGTCAGAGCGGTGTTTAGAGAGAGTCATGTGATTTATGAATACACCTCGACATCAACAGTTCATGTGTAAAACAAAGCTTGGATGGATTACAATTAAGACTTGGCATGGGGAAATATTACAATAATTGTGACTGCATTTTCAGATATATATTATACTTTTTTGTTGTTATTATTATTGAATTATTATAATTAATAGTTTTTTTTATTATTAACATTGTAAAATAAAGGTAAAATAATACAAATAATACTACTTAACCAAAGCAAAACCATTATTAGTAATTATTTTATTCGCAAAACAATATTCTAATAATTGTGACTGCATTTTTAAATAGAATTTTAAAATTGTTAAAATTTGTTATTATTATTATTATTATTATTATATTTTTAATTTTAATAAGAATTATTAAACGAAGTTATAATAATAATTTTTTTTCAAATGAGTGATTAATAATAATTTTTATTATTTGATTTTAATAGGTTTATTATTAAAAGTAAAATAATACCAATAATACTAAACAAAAGCAATACCATTATTAATAATTCTATTATTCAAAAAATAATATTCCAATAATTGTGACTGCCGTTTTAAAAAGATTTTTTATTTTGTCATCATAATTATATGATTATATGAGATTTTATAAACAATAATAATAATAATAACAATAATAATTTAAAATACTATATTATTACTGTAATTATTATTTCATTATGTTATTTTAATTATACAATTTTTTATTTAATTAGGATTATTAAACAAAGCAATAATAATAATAATAAATATTTTCAAATGTTTTATTTTATTATTATTATTATTATTACTACTACTACATGTGATTTTAATTATAAATATTATTTGCTTTTATTAGGATTATTAAATAAGTTAAACAATACCAATAATACTACTTAACAAAAAATACTCTAATTTTTAATTATATTATTTCACTAAATAGCACATCATACTATGTGATTTTATCAATACAAAAATATTATTATTATTATTAATAATAAATTTTAAAATTTTTATTAATTTATACATATTTATTATTACTATTATAAAATCCTTTTTGTATTAATAAATAAAAATAATACCAATAATGCCACTTAAAAGCAATACACATTAGTAATTATATTAATATTCTTAATTATTAAATTTTTTATGATTATTAAAAAAAGTAAAACAATACCAACAATACTACGCAACAAAAGCAATAAAATTTATTATTAAATTATTTCGCTTAATAGCACATATAGGGCGACGCAGTGGGTAGCGATCTCGCCTCACAGCAAGAATGTCGCTGGTTTGAGTCTCGGCTGGGTCAGTTGGCATTTCTGTGTGGAGTTTGCATGTTCTCCCAGTGTTTCCTCCAGGTGCTCTGGTTTCCCCCACAGTCCAAACACATGCGCTATAGATAAATTGAATAAACTAAATTGTCCATAGTGTATGTCTGTGAATGAGAATGTATGAGTGTTTCCAGTGTTGGGTTGCAGCTGAAAGGGCATCCGCTGCGTAAAACATGTGCTGGATAAGTTGGCGGTTCATTCCGCTGTGGCGACCCCTCATTAATAAAGGGACTATGCCGAAAAAGAAAATGAATGAATTGCACATAGTAAGTGAATTTATTAATAATAATAATAATTATTATTATTATATTAGATTCTATTATTATTAATTATTTCTAATTATTATTTGAATGTATTACTATTATTAAATAAGTACAATTAGACCAATAATACTAAACAAGAGAAATACAATTATTATTAATTATATTATTCACTAAACAGCACTGTAATAATTAATACAATTAATAATAACAAACTAAAATATCTTTTCAAATTTTAATTAGTTTTACTAATTTAATTTACAATTAAATGTAAACTATTCCTATAAGAAAAATATTTTACCATAATTTACCTCAAAAGATATTGCTAAAACAAGCTACAATCTGCATGTCTTTGCAGTTTATATATCTCAAAACTCCATAACAGCAAATTACATATATTATTTAAATTAATTGTTTCTCATTTATCGGAATGGAATAAATCATCATTGTCCCTTGTGCTCAAATTTTTCTGACCCATTTTATTTAACCTCAAAAGAATCAGTCTGCGTGCAAGTAGTGAAACTACAAGCTAAGCCAAACACCGTAATACCTGGCAGCACTATTTGAGAACACTCTTATTAATCTCAAAGCAGCTCTACAGCCCTTTTCCTGTGAAACACAATGATTTTTAAGAACCCGTAAATGTCATGGGACTAATCGACTGCTCTTAAAGGACAATTGACATCACGGCTACTACTGTTCGATTGGCTGATGCTCCACAAGAACATAAAGCCGAACCCTTGAGTAGCGTGACGTCAAACGCTCTTCACAAAGGAAATATAAAGTTCACATGCTTGTTTACCTAAGATGTGGTTAAGCTGGTCCAGATAGTGTTTCCCGGGGAAGATGGGTCTATTTGAAAGCATCTCAGCCAGAATACAACCAACAGACCATATATCAATGGATTTAGTGTAACCCTGAGGAGAGAGACAAAAAATATTAAGAAATTGTTGATTGGTAAAGTGCTCAGCATAATTAAGTACACCCCCCCCCCCTCTTTGAAAATGAATATTTTGATCCATTTCTCAGTGAATATAGGCAATGTATTTTGAGGCATTTAAACAAAACAGATTTATTAAACAGATATTTCTTAAAATAATATTTTACAACTGAAAATTCTACATCGAGCTCACATCTCTCCCTCATGAAGGCACAGGTTTAAAGAGGAGTTGTCACCAATGCGTCTGAAATGTAAAACCGAGGATGGCGACCCTGTTCTTTGTTTCTGGCTTTGCAGGGAAATTCAAAAGTTCTGGGCCATGATTGAACAAGAAATAATGGAATTTTATGTATTAATATTGGTTGCGACCCCAAGCATTTGCTGCTTGGGATATTCGACGAGATTGATATGGACAAACATAAAAAAACACTTTGCAAGTTCCTGACATTTTGTGCAAGAAAATGTACTGGACTGGATAACGGACAAAACTCCAACAAACTCTTTATGGCACAGGGGAATACTTGAATATGTACCACTGGACTACTACTTAACTTGTGTGTTACATGGCAAAGATGTTTTATTTCATGAGAGGTGGGATCCTTTTTTGTTACATATGGGTTTAAACATAACCTCCATAGTCATCAGAGGGTAGATTTAACAAGGTCAGATCTTGTGAAGGTTTGTGGTGCATGAATAAGCAATATGGATACTTTTATAAATGCCCCCCCTCCTTTTTTTTTCTTTCTTTCCCCCCATGATCTGTTCACATGTTTGTTGTTGTATCTGTATTGCTTAAACATTTAATAAATACATTATTAAAATAATAATAATAATAATAATATTTTAGCAACCAAACTCATTTAGAAATTAAAAGATGATTGATTTCAATTTAAGCAAAATATTGCATAAAAATTTACAACCTACAAAATTTCAACTAATATTTCTTTTTATTTTGCTTTTCTTAATTTTTCCTCTATTTAAAACTTGTATTTAATATTTTTCTCTAACATATGAATTTGGGTGTACTGGTTTTTGGACTGTTATTGTAAGTTATTTTGTTAGATAAGCTCCAGATTTGGCTTCAGTATTGACTAATCTAATGTATTTGCACAAATATAATATTGTAAAGCTTCCTATTAAAAATATGAATTTAAAAGAGAGATTTGTGAGGGGTGTACTTATATATATGAGCACTAGACATAAAAATTCACAAATTTAGCTTTTAATCTTATATGAATCATGATTTTTATTGATTAAGAATCATTAGTCATGTCTGACGGGTGTAAAAAAACAATACCATGCAAAGTTTGAGTGTACCATGGTTCAACTCCGTACGCAGTAATTTTAACTATACTTGTAGCGATTCATACAAGAAAAAGATATTGAATTAAAGACTTTAATGAATAAAACGCAAAACAAATTATTCTCCATATTGTCTAAAGTGCAAAGCAGAAGAGGGTGACTTTATGCACTGTTTTGGAACTGCATGTAAAAGTCTATTGAGTACAGTTCAGTCTTTTAATTATTACTGGATATGACCTCAATCCACTTAATATATAGAGTTCAACAAACAGGAAGTTATTTAACCTTTCTATGCAGCCTGTCAGAGTTTATTTCTCAAATTGAAGAATTTCAATTTTTTCCACAATTTCTATTTAATGGAAAGATTTTTTCAACACCTTTCTAAACATAATAATAAGTCTAATAATAATTAAGATTTATTTTATCTTTGCCATGATGACAGTAAATAATATTTGACTAGATATTTTTCAAGACACTTCTATACAGCTTAAAGTGACATTTAAAGGCTTAATTAGGTTAATTAGGTTAACTAGGCAGGTTAGGGTAATTAGGCAAGTTAATTGGTTTGTTCTGTAGACAATCGAAAAAAATATAGCTTAAAAGGGCTAATAATTTTGACCTTAAAATGGTTTAAAAAAAAATTAAAACTGCTTTTATTCTAGCCAAAATAAAACAAATAAGACTTTCTCTAGAAGAAAAAATATTATCAGACATGCACTATTATGTTTTTCTCTTCTTCTTCATTCTTTTATATCACCTGTTTTTATGTTTTTTTAATCAGTTTTAATTTTTGTTTTAATTTTATTTTTTTTACCTGTTTCTTTTATTCTTGTTTATGTAAAGCACTTTGAATTGCCACTGTGTATGAAATGTGCTATATAAATAAACTTGCCTTGCCTTAAAGTGAAAATTTCCTTGCTCTGTTAAACATCATTTGGGAAATATTTTTTTTTAATGAAATTCAAAGGGGGGCAATAATTCTGACTTCAACTGTACATCTCTATGTCTATTGGAGGCATCAGTGTCAGTATGGTTATAAAACACTATAGTATTCACCATGAATTACAATAGTATGTTGACTGAAAATAAAGCTGTTACTTCTTTCTAGTTCTTTTTACCTTGGTCAATTTTTTTAAACATTTATTATTATTTCTATTTATTTGTTTAGGGTGTCAGTTTTCATATTTTGATTCCAATTGCTAATTATTAAATAGTTAAAATGACTATAATTAAATCAAATATTTTTAAGAATAAAATATGATTTGTGTTCATTGGAAGCATGTAGCTGCTTTCTGATGCTATAATAATGTCAAAATGGTCTTAAAATGACAGTAACATAGTTTATTGCAATAGATTGTGTTTCTTTATATCGTACCAAAAATAAAAGATATTGTGACAGGGCTAACAATAGTGTCAGAATAACAATAAGTAATATTTGACCTTATGTCACTGGAATATATTACCCACTGGTCAATGGGGAAAATGTACCCTTTTTTTTTTTTTTTAGACCTGCACGTCGTTCCTTAAGTATGTAAACACCTCGATTTCATGCAAGTTATTGCAAAACGTTGGTGGATCACCATATGCCCCTGCGTTAATTTGTTATTAAATTATAATTTTATTATGTATTTTTTCCATTCAATTTTTTCATTTATTTATTTGATCATTTACTTCTTTTTTATTGAGCTGCAGTTTGTTTTGATGCTCATGATGATATTGTGATGTCAATTTACTGGTTTTACTGGAATATACTGGTTGTGATCTGTGGTTATTGTTTGATAATTTAAAAAATACATTAATAAATAAAGACTTAAAAAAAACAAAAAAATTATATAAAATTCTAAAAGAAAATCTGATATATTTTTTAAAATATTTTTGCACATATATTTTCTATTTATACTAAAGGAAAATCTTTAACCTTAAGTTCAATGTAACAAAGTAATAAATTAGGGTTTCATGCGTGGTTTTATTTACTTAGCAAAAAATGTAAAA